>NC_051076.1:12962914-13222517 GCF_004664715.2 Peromyscus leucopus | reverse complement strand
TTAAAACCTTCCTTTTAAAAAAAAAAAGAAAAGGGGAAGTGCTGTGGATATCACTCTCTATAAATAAAACACTGATGGCCAGTGACCAAGCAGGAAGTATAGGCGGCGGGACAAGGAGAGAGGAGAATTGGGGAAACAGGAAGAAGGAGAGAGAGACATTGCAACCACCGCCAGGACAAGCAGCATGTAAAGATGCCAGTATGCCACGAGCCACGTGGCAAGGTATAGATTTATAGAAATGGGTTAATTTAAGATATAAGAACAGTTAGCAAGAAGCCTGCCATGGCCATACAGTTTATAAGTAATGTAAGTGTCTGAGTGATTATTTTATACGTGGATTGTAGGACTGCGGGGCTTGGTGGAACCTAGAGAGAAGCCCTCCAGCAACAGCCTGGTCTACAGAGTGAGATCCAGGACAGGCACCAAAACTACAAAGGGAAATCCTGTCTTGAAAAAAAAAAAAAATCCTGAAAACGTTTCTATTGTATGGTGCACATATTTTAATATTCCAAATTCTGAAAAAATGAAACACATTCATTTGCCAAATTTCATTTCTATGTATACCTTTAGGATTACTTCCTAAAAGTAATGGAGTTTGGTTATAGAAGGAACAAGTAGGACCTTTTTTTTTTTTTTTACAATTTCCTTGGCTTGTTGCCAAGTAATGGAGAAATCCTTTTTTTAAACTTTGCTATTGACATGGTGTTTTTATTGAAATTCTGAGGCCTCCAACACATTTCATATTAATAATCGATCAATTTCATCATTACCTTGTACTAGAGGACATGGAAGGCCCGTATGGGAGCTGATGTGTGATACACACACACACACACACACACACACACACACACACACACACTGATCCCTATATCTGATTATTTCCTATAATTGTATAAATACCAAAGTTAATTTTGTTTCAGGAATAAATTCAGCAGTTTCAGTTTGTAAAACAACTCTTTCTGTATATTGAGTCAGTAACTATAATGAGATATTCTGTAAAGTCCATTAGTACCATAAGAATGGTATACATGGGCTGGAGAGATGGCTCAGCCGTTAAAGGCTAGGCTCACAACCAAAAATATAAGAGTTCAGTTCCCAGCACCCACGGCTGTCTCTCCAGCCACCCCCCCCCCAAAAAAAGAATGGTATACAATTCTGACTTTTATACAGAATCTTAAGGGCTTTTAAACACTTAAGTTTCTGATTTATATCCTTCCTTTCCTAATTTATTTGCATCGGTATAGAATATAGGGACTCCAGAGATTGGTATTCTCTGTACAATGTGAGGAAGGACCCAGCTAGATTTTTTTTAGTGAATTTGATGCTCTCGCTTTGGGGATAACTGTTGTTAATCTCTCCCAAGAAATTACTGCAAGTTCTTTGCCAATATTCATTTTCTGCCCAAAAAGAGGAAATTTCCTCTTTAACTAAAGGTACTACAATTTCTGCTGGGTCCTTTCCTGTCAATTAACAAAGTCTTTTTTTTTTTTTTTTTTTTGGTTTTTTGAGACAGGGTTTCTCTGTGTAGCTTTGCGCCTTTCCTGGAACTCACTTAGTAACCCAGGCTGGCCTCAAACTCACAGAGATCCGCCTGGCATTGCTTCCCGAGTGCTGGGATTAAAGGCGTGCGCCACCACCGCCCAGCTACAAAGTCTTAATTTTCCTTTGAAAATCAAATCAGAAATCTTTTCTACATATGTTTTTAATTTCTTACTCTGTCTATGTGGTAGAAATATCCATTCCAATATAATATCTTCCCTCTGCATTAAAATCCCTGTAGGGGAATGTGTAGAGGATAATATGACCAGAATGTAGCTAAGCTCTGGATCCACATTATCCACATGTACCTCTTATAATTTCTTTTCCACCAAAGCCAATTCTCTCTCAGCTTCAGCTGATAATTCTTTTTTTTTTTTTTTTCGTTTTTCCAGACAGGGTTTCTCTGTGTAGCTTTGCGCCTTTCCTGGGACTCACTTAGTAGTCCAGGCTGGCCTCGAACTCACAGAGATCCACTGGCTCTGCTCCCAAGTGCTGGGATTAAAGGCATGCGCCACCACCGCCCGGCTAGCTGATAATTCTTTTGTACTATTAAGTCCTTGTTACAATCCAAGGTTTTGAACAAATTACTCAGTTCATGATTTTTTTATCCCAGTAGTGGGCTGTAAATTGGAAATGTCTCCTAGCAATTGTTTCAAAGTCATTAAGAGTCTGCAATCAATCTCTCCTGATTTGTACCTTTTGGGGTCTAATTTTTTGTAGATCTATTTTATATGCTAAATAATTAATAGGATCTCCTCTTTGTATTTTTTCTGGAGCAATTTGTAAGCCATCCCCAGTGAGGCAAAACTTTCTTTACTTCTTCAAACATTTTTTTCCAAAGTATCTACATTTGAATCTAATAAGTTATCATCCATGTAATGTTAAATTATAGATTGTGGAAACTGTACATGAATTATTTCCAGGGGGTTTTGCACAAAGTATTGGCACAGAGTGGAGCTATTTAACATGCCCTGTGGGAGAACCTTCCATTGATATCTCCTAACTGGCTGAGAATTATTATAACTAAGTACCACGAAGGCAAATTTTTCCCTAGCCTTTTCTTGAAGAGATATAGTAAAGTAACAGTATTTTAAGTCAATAACTACAATAAGCCATTCTTTAGGTAACAGAGAAGGCAAAGGCATTCCAGGCTGTAGAGAGCCCATCAGCTGAATGACTTCATTTATGCCTCTCAGATCTGTCAGCATTCTCCATTTTCCAGATTTTTTTAAATAACAAATAGAGGAGAATTCCAAGGGCTGGTTGATTCTTCAATATGTTGAGCATATAGCTGCTCCTGAACTAGCTATTCTAAGACCTGTAGTTCCTCTGATATCATAGGCCACTGCCCAACCCAGACAGGTTTGTTAGTTAACCATTTTAAGGGTAGGGCATTGGTACCTCTGAGAGTTCAACAGCAGCTGTGCTCTGTTTTTGTACAGCCTGAATGGTCACTGACTGTTTTTTATAGTGTCTTAGGATATTCTTCCCAAAAACATGAGTTGGTTTATGGTCCATTTCTGAGATTGGAAGAATGTTAATCTGGTATTCAATTGCTGTAACAGAATATGACCCCATTGAATCACTGCTACATTAGCCACATATGGCCTCAATTTTCCTGTTGTCCTTCTGGCCCTATGCATTCAACCCATCTTGTGCCTTGTTTTACCTGAGATAGAGTTCCAGTCCCTAAGAACTGAACATTAACCTCTTGAAGAGGCCAATTTGAACACCATGATTCTCGTGTAATTATAGTTACATCCACTCTCTGTCCAGCAAGCCTTCAATTATAATGTTATTTATTCATACCCTTAGCTTTGGTCTTTGTTCATTTATGGAAGTCTGCCAAAATATTTGTTTTAGTTTCCCCTGGAATTTTTTATTCATCTTTCAAAGCTGTTCCATCATCCAGAGCAGTATTTTTTTTTTACATTTTACAATCTTCTAATTGTTCTGGGGAGGAGTTTCCTCCACAGTGATTGGGAATGACTGCACCATGTTGGACTTGGGTCCTGCGAGAGGCCCCCCCAATGCGTTTCCCAGTGGTAAAGGATTGTCTTGTTTGTCTCTTTTTGATCTGCATTCATTGGTCTAATGTCAGCCTTTGCTGCATCTTCTGAATAATCCAGAAGTTTGGGGCCTTCTGTTTGGGTCATTCCTAGAAGAAACATTGTTTCTAGGAGTGCCCTGTGTACAATTTCATCTTATATGGCCTGGTTTACCACAATTAAAACATTTGACACTTGATATCTCTTTATGCCTTTAGAAATTGCCTCTCTTATCCAAGCCTCATCACTATATTTAAGAGACTCAATATTGATTGTGTGTTGGATCAATTCTTGCATGGGTGGTGTTCTTTAAAGGTGCAATTATCTTTTTGCATTCTAAATTAGTATATTCAAAAGCCAAAGATTGAATTAGAACTCATCTAACTTCTTGATCTGATATCACTCTGTTTAAAGCTCTATTCAGTCCTTTGCAAAAAGTCAGTAAAGATTTCTTTAAAGCCTTGTATGACCTTGGTATATGACTAAGTTGTTTTTCCTGGTTCTAGAATCTTATCCCAAACATTTAGGGCTGCCATATGCCATATGGACAAGGTGTGCTCATCAAAGGTAGCTTGTTTATTTACATCAGCAAAATAGCTCTAAGAATCTGATCTTTTGAAATCTCAAAACCTCTAGTCTTACCTTGCTGTTCAAGGGCCTCAGCTTCTTCTCTCCACCAGTTTTTCCATTGTAACTGATGACTGTATTCTAATACTGCTGAGATTAATTGATTCCAGTAATTTGGAATTATTCTATTCCTTGAGGAACACGAATTTAACATCTGTCTCATATATGGTGAATGCATACTACAGGTAGCTATTACTTCCTTAATGTCTTTTAAATCTCTTATATGTATAGGCTCCCATTTACAATCGGCTTATCTTTTGGGATAATTAATATTTGCTGGCTTTTCACACACACTAATGAGAGATCCAAGCCTCAGCAGATTTGCAGCCACGTAAAAAGGCCTGAACAGGATGCCCACATGCCCACACTCTAGACTGCCCCTGACCTTTTGCCTAGCTACAGAGAGATCCATGAATGCCTCACCCCACAGGGATGGACCAATCAGAATTGGACAAACAATTCCAGGTGTCCCTCTAAAAGTTGCAATTCCCAAGACCGAAGAGAGCCAATCAGCTCAGTCCAGGTACTCCTAACAAGGCCTTGAGCCAATCCCAGGTCCATAACTAGGCAGTTTTTCAATCCCCTAACCCCCGCCTTGTCCAGCCACTATAAAAACCCTCACCCCGTGTCTCTCCTGCTCTGTTGCTGAGTCAGTTTAGTTGGACGGAGAGGCCAGAGTTAACTTGTATTAAAGTCTCATTATTTTTGCATCAGATTCGGTCTCTTGGTGATTCCCCCCCAGCCCCCCACCCCCAGAATCTGGACTTTGGGCACAACAGTAGTAACAGGATAAATCAGAGCAGGTGAAGTCCACAACCTTAGGGAGTCATCTCTCACTCTGTGAGGTACTGGAGAGGCTAATTCCCCTCTAACCTCTTTTGTCTGCACATTAAAGCTCTTTTTTTAAAAAAATCAGTTTTAACAACTTCTTCTAAGGCCTGAAATCGACTTGACACCGCCTTTTGAAGGGTCTGAACCTCTTGAACAGTGAATGATATCCAGTGACTTCATTAGATCAAACCATTTCTTGTTTCCCTCATTCACTTATGATTCTAAGGATTTCATTTTATCCATTAGTGGTATCTTTTCATCCTTGGAGATTATCTGTATGGCATGCAGATTGCTTTCCAAAAGTAATGTTCTATCTGCCAATTTTTCATAACCATTTTCCATGGAATGAAGTTTTCCTGACAACTTATCATTATCACATTCCAAGGAATGGATTTTTCTAGCCAGTTTCTCATTACCACTTTGCAAAAGTCTGTATAATTTCAATAAGTTTCTCATTCTTGGCACCGTTTTCAAACCATTTTTTGTTTGTTTGTTTTTTGTTTTTCGAGACAGGGTTTCTCTGTGTAGCTTTGTGCCTTTCCTGGATCTCGCTCTGTAGACCAGGCTGGCCTCGAACTCACAGAGATACACCTGCCTCTCTGCCTCCCGAGTGCTGGGATTAAAGGCGTGCGCCACCACCGCCCGGCTCCATTTTTTGTTTAAGGATATGATATGAATTGCCAGGCTAATAGCTAAGAATGTATATGTCCCAGCTAGGTCGTCTATCTTCCCTAAGATTCCATCCATAACAGAAACAAAAAGGTTTCTAAATTCCTGAATGGTGATATTATCCGCCATTGGCGTGGAAGAAGTTTACAAATTTAAAAAATTTGTAATCATTCAGTTTAAAGTATGAAGTTATCAAGTAATTTACCTCAGATAAAATCCTCAGGAGATGCCCTAGCAGGCTGGCTGGCTGGTGTGCGTGGTGATTTTAGGAGGTATTGACGATGTTTGGCCAGCAGGTGTCGCAGTGTAGCACCAAAACCGGTCCTGGAACACGGCTCTAACTTGGTGAGGTTGGCTGACCTATGAGTTCTGAGCAAAACTTAAATGATATACCGAACAGATTTGGTTAGGGAGAAAGAAACTGAGAGGGGAGAGAGATCTAAAAGCTGGACGGGCGGGTCGCCGGGAAGAGCGTTGCCACACGCAGGAGCTGGGGGCTTCAGCCAGGCGGATCCGAGGCTGGAGGCTCGGAGCTGTCTTTCTCAGAACTCAGTGCTCAATGCGCCGACTCCCCACGTTTCTTGCATAGGTTGCAGGCATCGGGAAATACACCAAAACAGTTGTCGGGGAGTGAACTGCTCAGCAGGCGGCCAGACGTGGCTTTTAAAACCCTGGGTTTCGGGCACACTAGTAGAAAACTCCCGCTAAAGGCAGGAACGCGTGGGCTGGCTGCGGAGCACAGGCACACAAGGGGCTGGACGCTCGGAGCAGAGTGGAATTGCGCTTGACCACTGGGGAAGTGTTGGCACAAGCAGGGCTGGCTGTGCACAAAATGGCAGTGGTAGTGGCTGGGGCCGGAGCCGGGCGGAGCAGAGCCTCTTGGACCCGGGCGGGATCCCCTGCGAGCTCAGCTGAACCCGCAGCTCATTGCACTCAGTGCTCCAGCCTCAAGAGCGAGTCTGCAGGCGGCTGATTGCTTCCTGTAACCCACCTATCATATCACATCACCTCCAGACGCTTTTTAAAAATCAAATCTAGGGGCTGGAGTGATGGCTCACTGGTGAAGAGCACTGGCTTCTCTTCCGGAGGACCAAGGTTTGCTTCCCAGTTCTGCATGGCAGATCACAACTGTCTAACTCCAGGACCCTTTTCTGACCTCTGCATGCACCAGGCACATATGTGGTGCACAGACTGGTGCACACACTCATACACATAAATTTTAAAAAACCAAGCCTCCCATATGCAAAGTCTGCTTGGCATTACTCTTGCCTTCGGGATAAACTTGAGGTTCCATATGATGGTACGGGAAGCATCTTCCTTGTCCAGCATCAACTCTGACTACATACCACATCCATGCTCAACCACTGGATACTGCCCCAGAAGACTATGTGTACTCAAACAAATATTAGTGCAGCATTCACTGTAGGTTAATCACTTCATGCAGATCCTGTCCGTTCACCAGTGGGCATGGAACTGACCAGGAGTCTGCTTCGTTGTAAGTTACTTCATATTATGTTAAGTCTGTAGAAATTGATTTGGAAGGTGCTAGAAAGCAAGTGAGGTGGGAAGGCTAGAAGGGAGTTTCCTTTAGAATCTAGAATCTAGATGGAGGAAGTATATCTTCCCCGGTTAAGAGCAAGAGGAATTCAGCCATGCTACAAGCTAAGGTTTCATGTGGGAATAGCAGGCACTTCTCTAAGAGGAAGAAAACAGAAAGCAAGCCACTATGGCTATAGTAAAATGAAGACGAGAAAATATATAAAATATGGTTGGGGTGAGCCAAGTACTTCTTTGTGGTTCTAAAAAATGATAAAATGATACTGAGCGTGATCTGTAGTCACAGTACTCAGAGGCTGAGTCAGCAGCATCACAGGTTCCAGGTGAGTCTGGACCACATGAAGAAAGCCTCCAAATGAGAGCTGTGTATGTTACACACGCCTGTGATCTCAGCACTTTGGACTGTGAGAACATGAATAGTAGAAAAATAAGTGGTGACTTTGAAAGGACCAACCAGGCAGACGTCATAACTGGCTGCTCAGTCTTCTCTCAGAGACCAGGCCTCAATTTCAGTTTCCTGAGACTGAGCAGTCTCTGGGAGGGCTGTGAACAAAAGACATAGTCCTTGCAGTAGCTCCCTTTCTGCACGTACTCTGACTGCTCAAAGTTCAGCCAGATGTTTACTGTCTGGGACCCCTCACCAACTTAGAGTTATGTGCATGAGTCAAGGACAGAGCCTGGACCACTGAGCCAGCCCCCACAGTCAGTACGTGTTAGGCCAGCCAGCCCCCATGGCAGCTCAAGGACAAAGCCTGGGACTTGTCCCGGACAGCCCCCTAAATGATAATTGTAACCCCCAACCAGTAAAATCAAAGGTTACATACCCTCACCCAATTAAAAGAGAACAATAAAAATAAACCAATCTGAGTTGCACCAGTGCAAAACCCCCAACGCCCCCCCACAACCTCCCTGAAGGGCTTGTGGGTTTTGCCTTTAAAAAGCTAGCCTCACAAAGAAAGAGCAACTCCTCCCTGCCTCACTGTATTGGGTGTAGGAATGAGTTCCCTGTCTAGACTTGTATCTACAGAATAAACCTTGCTGTTGCATTCTGGACATCCAAGGTCTTTGGTGGTCTCTTTGGGGTCATAATCTGGGCATAACAACTTAACATCAGGTTATTCCAAGTGTCTTTTTGTAAGTATTAAATCAAGAGAACTTCAGGACCAGACTAAGCCAAACTGGCCTGTTAGGGAAGTTTGGCAGATAGCTAATTTTGATCTCTTAGGTCAGATAAACTGCTTCCTTTAGCATTTGACAGGGAACTTCAGCAGAAGTGACCCCTTTTGACTTTGAACCAGATCTATTGGGGTCTAGTGCCAGAACTTAGTCCAAAATAATGGAATCCTGTAATTTTATTTAGTAACTCCCTGTCTTTGGTCAAAACTTCTCAAGTCTTTAAGGGGCTAAGAGGAATTGAGAGTTTATAGATCAGACAAACGAAAGGAGGGGATGAGTGTGCATAGCTGGTAGAGCGGGCAATCTTAATCAAACCAGTGCTCAGAGTGCTCATGATCGCAAGCCAGTTCTGTAAGAATTCCTAAAATCATTGCTGTCATAAGAGGAGCACAATCTTGTTGGTATGTGATGATTACTTTTGCTCCAGGCTGTCCTCTCTACAGGAATGGGTGGGGTGAATTGAGGCTCCTCTGTGCTTGGGAGTGGTTTTGGTCCCATGGTCTTAACATCCCTGGAATTCAAGGTAATTATAGAAGAGTATGACTCTGGGAAGGGGGGGGGAGTCAAAGGCAGAAATAAAGCCAGAAGGGAACCAAATGGTATTCAGTGTACTGGCTGATGCCTGCCTTCATTCTACTGTAGTAATAGGTACCATGACAACTCTGTGGAATGGCTGTATATAAACATAGCCATCTTTGGTGCAGGTTCAGAGGCAGGGACCCAAAGAAATAACTACCCTATAGTTGCATGAAAAGCTTAAGTCTCCCCAATGAATACATGGATGTGTTGCTGAGATAACTGGAAAGTATGGGTAGATAGGTACTGGTTTCTGAAATCAGTCCTGCTCCTTGGACTTGGACTTGAATCCTTGGAAAATGCCCAGGGCAAACACACGCCATCACAGAGAATTTGGATTAGAAAATTCTCTGAAAGATGCTTACTTAATACACTCCAAAACAGGACAAATTAGGGCAGCCATGGGGGTTTGGTTTTGCATCTGAGCAATCTAGTCAGGGCTCTATCCTTGAGATACTAGACATATCTCTTGGCCCAGAAGTATTTCTTGGAGCCCTTTGTAAGTCTTTTAACCATTACTGTAGTTATTTTTGTTGGTTTATTCATTCGAGGCAGAATTTTTAATCTTTTAAAAGGGTTGATCTGACATGTCCTATATAGGACAGGCTGGCTTGGAACCTGAGATCGATCTCCTGTCTTAGTCAACACATTTGGTTTAACCATTATTTTTAAATATGCAAAGAACTCTTTAGTTAAAAAAAACTACAGAATTTTTTTTTTTTTTTTTTTTTTTTTTTTTTTTTTTAGATTTTTAGATACTCTTTATGGAGTAGCTCAAATGACCTTGAACTGAACTCAAACTCCTGGTAATCATCTTGCCTCAGACACCTATCCTTGTTTATAGATAACTCTACAGGGTTCGTTTGTCCATTTGCTAGTTTTCCTGTATGCTAAGTGTTCTACCGTTGGAATACATTCCTAGTAGCAAATAATTTATTTTTAGTTGAGATAGGGCCTTGAACTCTACGTATGGACCTTGCCTCAATCCTGTCATCACCAGGTGAATTATCCTTTAGCTGCTGTTGGTAGTCTGAAGACCTTCACAGAGGGAGCCTTCACTTGCTCCTAAAATGAATTTATGGAGTTTTATGGAGTTTATGATGAGGTTTTTTTAAATATACATTTAAGCATAAGGGTTAAGAGAGGGTGCTCTAAGAGAAGCGCCCACAGCACTCACACTTCACGGTCTTTACAATAACAGTGACGTTATTGTCTTTCAAGGGTTATTAAGGAACTCGGTCACGGCGTGTTCCTGAATTGTACTTTTATTTTCACTGTAAAAACAAGTTTACAGTATTTTGAGATTCGCAGAAGACCATATCTAAGCTCATATACGTTCAGTTCTCGAGCCTGAATTGTTATTTTAACATTCTTATTTGAAAATACTTCTATATAAAAGAAATACTGTCGACATTGGCAGCCTTCACTACAAAGTGTTAACTGGGGAATTCTTGATTCTCAGGGGAGAGAAGCCCAGCGGGAGGATCCTTTTTCTCCCCTTGTCCCCATCCTAGGTACTGGGATTAGGCATGCACCACACGCCCTGTTCCCAAATTATTCCAGAAAATATTTTCTTTTGGCGAAAAATGAAGAAACGGAAGCTACCCTGTCCTGTCACTGGTCGACTTTGTGCGTGTTGCTGTTTTTCGTACCCAAGTGTCCACCAGTAACACAGACTGGGACATGTGACACTGACCCGGGACAAACTGGTCTCATCCCCTCCCCGCCCCGCCGCTCCCCTCGCTTGACAACGTGTCGTAAAGCCCGGCGCTTTCCAACAGCGGCGTGGCACCCGACGTGGGCTCTGAGCGGCTGCCAAAGGGCGACGGGAAGACCCCTGGCGCCCGCGGCTGAAGGCGGAGCCGGCGCACTGTGATGACGAGCAGTACCGCGCGCCCAGACGCAGGGTTCGCGGGCGGGGGGCTAAACGAAGGCTTCCACGGAGTGGGCGCGCTGTGATGACGCACACAGTAGCGTGCCTGTGACCCCCGCGGTCGTGGCGGAGGAGTAGGGGGGCGGAGCGAAAACCGGCTTTGCGGGCGCATGTTTATGACGTAGCGCGGCGTGCGCACTGACACGAGCTGTGGCGGCCTGGGGGCGGAGCGAAGGCTGCGGCGGCTTCGGGCGCGGGCCCACGTTGCATCTCCTCGCTTCCAGTCGCGCCCTGAGGTTCGTGCGCCGGGAAGGCAGCCTGACCGGTAGCCCCACAGCCCCTGGGAGATGGCGACCCTGTGCCTCACGGTGAACGCTGGAGACCCTCCGCTGGGTAAGGGCCGCGCCGCCGTCACCGCTGCCGCCGCCCGTGCGCGGGTTGCATCAGCCGTCGGGTGCGGGGCAGGTGCAGCGGCGGTCACGCCGCGGGGAGACTCTCGTCCCGGGACGGGCCTGGCCCCGGCCTCTGTCCACGCAGGGCGTCGTCTCCCGTAGTCCCGCCGTCCCGGGGGACGTGGAGGGACAGGACGAGAGCCCTGGCGGGGAGGGTCCCAAGCGGCTTTGGAAGTGGAACTGAAAACTGCCTGTCCTGTTAACGTCCTTTTTAGCATCCTCTCCTCATTGTCGTCTGGAACCTCCCACCCCTTCCCCACTTTCCAGAGAAGACCTGAATTCACTTGCCCCGCTTTCCCATACGTTGTCGAGTTGAAGTTTTAACCGAGGCAGTATTTGCTTCTGGTTGAAGGCAGTAATTACGGAAAGCCGTAGGAACGCTGCGGACTGATGCTATCGGGTGGCTTACTACTCACCCCGTGGACGTAGTAAAGGCTCCAGTAAATGTCATCTTAGGTTCCATTCGGAATTGATTTTTTCGAAGCGGCCAACGCTATTGCTTTATAGTTTAGGATTTCTGCCTTTTCATTACTTTGGGAAATTATACAAACTCATTTAACCATGATGTGTGCAGTGTAGACGCGGAAGTACTTTTTAATGTTGAAGAAGCCCAGCCCTTTAAATACAATTGGCCATATGGGGGCTGATGAAATTTCTTACATGCTCAATCAACTTTGACAAGTGTTCTGAGCCTGTTGGAATGAAAGTACATTTATTTATGGATTAATGTACTGAGATAGAGCTCAGGGCGTTTTGTATTTTAGGCAAGCACTCTGCCGCTGAGCTACGTTCTCCAGCCCTAAAAATAGAATGTAGTAACCATTTGAAATGTTTTAAAATGATAGTATTTTAGCATATTAGTTCCGGTCCCTTTACACTAACCCAACAGAAATCCATGTAGGCAAGCACTCTGCCGCTGAACTACGTTCCCAGACCTAAAAATGGAATGTAGTAACCACTTGAAATGTTTTAAAATGATAATATTTTAGCATATTAGTTCTGGTCCCTTTACACTAACCTAACAGAAATCCATGAGCTCTAAAAGAAGTATATTTGATTCTTGGTTTGTGGCACTAGACTGTGTTGGCCTCATCGTTAATCCTGGATCCCTGAGTTCAATCCTGGCTGCTGGTTATGGTGAAACTTGACAGGTTCCTTGTTCTGTTTTATCCTGTAAGGAAGGAGGAAACCTATCCAGTGCTGGTTGCCAGTATTAAGTGAGACTACGGGAAAGTTCTTTCATGTTTTAGATGTTCAGTACATAGATAAGCCACAGTGTTTTGTTTTATTTGTAAACTAACACTGCCTGGAAAATCACTGCGGGGGCACACTAAGTCTGTGTCCTTAGAACTCAGAACCACATTCTGCTGGTATTCTGGAAGAGAGTCTTAAATTTTGTTTTCATTTTGAACTCTAGGCCCATTAGATAATGTACATTAATTTCTGCTTGCACCTCCTTCTCTTTATTTTAAATTCTTATGACTCTTTCAAATCAGATAAATCTTATTTTTTTTTTGTTTTGTTTTGTTTTTGTTTTTGTTTCTCTGTAGCTTTGGAGCCTGTCCTGGAACTCGCTCTGTAGCCCAGGTTGGCCTCGAACTCAGAGATCCACCTGCCTCTGCCTCCCGAGTGCTAGGATAAAAGGCGTGTGCCACCACCGCTCGGCTTGATAAATCTTATCTTTAAGCAATAAAATTAGATTAAATGGCTAGGAAAAAACATTGCATTGTAAGGATTTTTGAACAGTTTATTTTTATGTGCATTGGTGTTTTGCCTGCATGTATATCTGTATGAGAGTAGTGGGTCCCTTGGAACTGGAGTTACAGACAGTTGTGAGCTGCCATGTGGGTGCTGGGACATGAACCTGCTCTGGAAGAGGAGCCAGTGTTCTTAACCACTAAGCCATCTCTCCATCCCCAAATTGTGAGGATTTTATGTCTTTGACATGACATTTTTGTGTGTATTAAAGTACTTTCAAACTTCAAGATGCACTCACAGAACAGAATGTTCCCCGCATTCTACTTAAGAGCATACAACATATTTGATGCTTCTACACCCAGAATACTTCATAATGCATCTTCTACAAGTATTTGATCTCTCTACCTAACTTATTACAGGAACCGTACATTGATAGAATTCTTCTCCCTAATGCACAGACTCCATTCCTGTTCTGAAGCTAATTGCTCCAATAGCACCAAACAACTAACTAGGAGTGACCATATTTTGCCTCTTAATGTCCTGTTTGCCCAGTTTCTTTCAATGTGGAATGATTTATTAGCCTTCCCTTGGTTTTAATAGCTTTAACTTCTGAAGATGACAAACCTCTTATGTTTCCTTTAATTGGGTTGTCAGATGTTTCCCTTTGGGTGGATTCAGGCTATCCATCCTGGGCAGGGCTGGTGTAACATTCCTGCTCTGCATTGCAGCCCATCATTTGGTATGTGAATTTAATTTTCCCGTCTTGATCACCTAACATGTTGTTTGCCAGTTTTCCCTGATGTAGAGCTTTCCCTTTCAACCAAAGGCATTTTAATGGAGAGAACGCAGTGCCATGCAAACTTATTTCTCTTTTCCTGAACACCTCATTGGTTTCAACTTCTGCTGATGCATCCTGCCTAACTTGGTTATTAAGATGTGCCTCAAATGGTGACCTTCCAACTAGACATTTTCTTTTGTATGTATTAGCATTTTTCTCGTGTTAAATTCATAACAGAAAGTATGTGAAATATTTTATTTTCTGTTTAAAATTAAATTTGAAAATTGGTTTGGAATGTGCATATATTAAAGTTCACTAATATTAATTGTATGTTTTAATATACAATGGCATATATGTATAGACATATGTGGAATTTAAATCCCCATAACAATAATGCCAAATATTTCCATTATAGGAAATTCTCTCTTTCTCTGGCATCTAGTGCCAGAGACCTGATTTTTGTTATTTTGTTTTTGCTTTTAGGATTTTGTATATATTGAGTCATACCATATATATATTTTTTTATACACAGGGTAGTGCTCTTGTGATTCATGGTGTCACCTGTAACAGTAGTTCATTCTTTTTATATGCTAGACAGGATTCCATTATAGATATGTTAAAAATGTATCTCATTTACTTGGATTACACCGAAAGTATATGTTACCTTTTGAGAAATCTCTTGCTGTCTTAGTCTGCTTTGTGCAACTATAAGACAGTACCACAGACAGGGTGATTTGTAATGGACAGGAATTTACTGGCTCACAACTCTGGATGATGGAAAGTCCAAGACCAATGGGTCAGTTGTAGTGGTGATCTTGCTGTCATAGATCCTTGAAGAAAGGGGGAGAATGCTTGAGGCGACACAAATCTTCATTGTATTAGTCCTTTCCTAGAAAGCTCAGCTCCCCTTCCAACCCTTTCCTGATTATTGAACCTAGGACCTCAAGCATGCTCAACAAGCCTTTTACTACTGAGCTGTATCTCCAATTTTGTTCTTTAGGTTTCAGAAATGATCTTGTATATCCCAGGCTGGTATTGAACTACTGATGCTCCTGCCTCAGCTTCCAGAGTGTTTGGAATACAGGCATCATGCTTGACTCTATAGGACCCATTTCTTAATACTGTGACCATGACAACTACATTTTAACAGAGGTCAGACATGCAAACTGTAGTCAGACTTACAGGGTGAGACACACAAACCAGTGCACTTGCTTTCTCTTATAATAAGCCTTGCAAGATTACTGTGCTTTCCTTGATAGGGCCCTGCTCCCAGTGGAATCATAGTATTTACATAGAAATGAGTGTCTGTGCTAGCTGTCCATCTTAATAACCAATTACAGGACAGAGGACTGGTGAGTTTACTTACTGAGTTAGGTGCTGAAGGACAGACAGCATTACCAGGGGTTTTAGAATTTGAGTGCTGAGCCATTTGACCGGCATCCAAATGCTGACTGCTGTGTTTAGCCAAGGGCACTGGGCTGGCTGCTTAACTCTGCCATCCTCAGCTTCCTCCCTGTAAATGGGTATCTACTTCTTGAGGTTGCTAAAGACATTAAAAGTGTGACAGTCAAGCATTCAGCATAATGCATAGCATAGAGTATCCAAACACAGAGCCACTAGTCTACTCTCTTCCGTCCTCTAGGGGAGGAAAGGATGACTTGGGTGTTGCTGGCTGGAAGCTGAGCAGTTACAAGTGATTGGACTGAACTAGCAGCAGATTCCGACTAAACAGCTACTTTTCTAAGCACCAAACTTCAACTTCACTGCAGGGGTGGGGGAGTGTGGGTATGGGAGGTGGGGTGGATGTCACACCTGATAGGACTTAATATTGGATTGTTGATTTATCCTTACTGCTCTGTGACTCAGGGTATAAATACTACCTTGTCTTTGAAGAGAAATAAATCTTTCATGCTGTCATTTTTAGAAGCTCTGCTGGCAGTGGAACATGTGAAAGGTGATGTCAGCATTTCTGTGGAAGAAGGGAAAGAGAATCTTCTTCGTGTTTCTGAGTAAGTGCTTATTTATATATCTGTTCAGTTCTGAACAGCATTTAAAATGTGCAGCTCTGAATTTTCTGGGCTTATTTTGCTTGCTAATTAGGTGGAATGTTCCTAGAAAGATGTTTCATGGTGTGTGTGTGTGTGTCTGTATGTGTGTGTGTGTGTGTGTGCATGCATGTGCATGCTCCTGTAAGTGCATGCTTGTAGAGGCTAAAGTCCTCCTACCCCAGCATCCTGAGTGCTGGAATTACAGGTCTGCACTACCATGCCAGGCTGATCACTGTCCTGAAAGTAAAAGGGGGAATTGGGATATAGCTAAGTGGTAAGAGTATGTCATATTTTGCTTGAGGCCCTCCCCAGCACCACAGATCAATCAATCAATCAATCAATCAGTCAATCAAACAAGCAAACGAATAAATGAATAAATAAGTAAAGACTTTTTTTAAATACCAGGTTAGACCTTGAGGCCCTCAGAAGTCCTTGCAGTTCTCAACAGGAGACTAAAGATCTCAGGTTGGTCCTGTCAGCCAAGCTGTATCAGTGGTGCTCTTCATTTAGTGACCATAATGTCAGAGTCCACAGTTCTTTCTTCCTTGGGTTGATGAGATTACCCAAAGACTTCATGGTTTATTTATTAGAGAAGAGATTTCCATTTATTTGGGGATGAGGTCAAGTGGGCAGGAGTGAGACAGGATCTCTCTAAGTATCCCGGGCTGACCTTGAACTCTCAGCAGTCCTGCTACCACAGCCTGCCAAGGGCTGAGGTGAGCATGAGCCCCCACATAGTGTTTTACTAGAACAGGGCAGTGGGGCTGGCCTGGCAGGAAAGGCTGCATGGGTAGCTGTGTTTCTGAAGTCTGCTTTCAGCCAGTCCTTCTCCAGCCAAGCTTTCTCTCATGTTCAAAATTTTAAATCTGCTTACTCTTCAGTTTTTATCCACTGAAGATTCTGTTTCTCTGGGTCTTATAAATTTTTTGGATTTGTACTTTCTGAAATTTTCTTGCTATTACTTTCTTTTTTCTTTTTCTTTATATTTTGTGTCTTATAAAGAATTATTTTTTCCTTTTTTTTTTTTGAGACAGAGTTTCTTTGTGTAACAAGCCCTGGGTGTCTGTAGACTAGGCTGGCTTCGAACTCACAGAGCCTCCCTGCCTCTGCCTCCCTAGTGCTGGGATTAAAGGCATGTGCCTGTAAAGAATTTATTTTTGTCGAACAGTTGTGATAGGACTTGCTCACTCACTCACTTACTCACTCACTTACTTTGTTGTCTTTGTTGTTTTCTGCTAGTGATTTCCTTTTTTTTTTTTTAAAAAAACATGTTGGGTTTGCCCAGGCTGGCCTTGAACTGAATCCAAGCAGTACTCCTGCCTGAGTTTTCTGAGTATCTAGTCTGTAGGGGCACACCACCATACCACTGTCTGCCTTTGATCGCATTTTGGTGGGGTTAGATGTACTTTTTTCTCTTGAAAGTTGATAAAATCAGGTTTCTTATAGTGGTATATATCCTTGGCTTCTTTGCATTCACTTATTTTAAATTACTTTATTCTTCTAAATCCCAGTTACATTTTCATCACCACTGATAAGACATAGACACTGCTAAATTCTGATAAGAAATTGACAAGATGTAAGTGAGGCGGGCAGGTACAGTGGTGCAGGTTCATAGGCACAGTGCTCTCTAGACTGGGGGAGCAAGAGCTGGAGTTCAAGGCTAGCCCAGGATATGTGAGACCCTATCTCAAAAAACAAAGCAGCCTGTGAGTTGGCTCAGTGGCTAAAAAGTGTTGCCAAGCCTGATGTACTAAGTTCAAGTCTCAGGACCTATGTGTTAGAAGCAGGGAAACAACTCCTGCAGGTTGTCCTCTGACTTCCATATGCAAGCCATGGCATGCTTGTACTCAAAATGAATGTGTATAATTAAAATAAACTTGTACTCCAATGTATAAAATATAAAATAATTAAAATAATTAAAAATAATAAACAAAAACTTAAAGAATGAAGTGTCATATAGAAAATCCGCTCTAAAGTAAATTAAATTCTGGTGGATATTTTAGAACAGATTAAAATTTGAAAGAAATATTTTTTACTATGGTAGATGTCTTAGTTAAGCTTTCTATTGCTCTGAAGAGACACCATGACCACAGCAACTCTTCTAAAGGACAACGTTTGATTGTGGTGACTTACACTTCTGAGGTTCAGTCCAGTATCATCATGTGGGACATGGTGGCGTGTAGGCAGATGTCGTTGGTGCTGGAGAAGTAGTCGAGTGGACGTCCTACATCTTGCAGACAACAGGAAGTCGTCTCCATGTCACACGGAGGGAAGCTTGAGCAAAGGAGACCTCAGAGCATGCCCACATGGTGACACACTTCCTCCATCAAGCTGCACCTCCTAATAGTGCCACCCCCTATGAGATTATGGGGGCCAATTACATTCAAACCAGCACAGTAGAAAAAAGAACATGGTAAATATGTTAGGGTTTCCATTTTCACATTCCTTTGTGACTCTTAAGACTTTTGCCGAAGACTTTTGCTGAAGCAACTATAGTAATGATTTAATGCTTTAATTCTAGGAACGTGGTGTTCACTGACATAAACTCAATACTGCGTTACTTGGCTAGAGTTGCAACTACATCTGGGCTGTATGGTACTAATCTAATGGAACACACTGAGGTAAGCAAGGGGTATGTATTTTCTCGGACATGTTTGGTCTTATGCGTTCTGATGTTTGGGAACAGTGTTGTCCTACCGTGTATTGACATGTGACATTAGTCCTTATAAGGGTTTGAACAGGTTCAAGGTTTAATCATAGATCCAAGGTAAGGAATGTTTCTGGTTGGTTTGCTTTTTAAAACAGAGACCCAGTCTTTCAATGGAGTCCAGGCTAGCCTGTCAACTTTCTGTGTCCTGTGCTGGCCTAGAACTTGTGACTCACCTGCCCTAGACTACTGAATGTATTACAGCTGTATACCCTCACACTTAGTTTTCATGCATGTTTATTTCCAGACAAAATAAGCTGGAAGTGTAGTTTGGCTAGACTTCTTAGTTGGCATGCATGGGGAACAAACTTTCAGCTCTTGAGGTTCACCGTCTCCCTCCAAACTGAGTGTATTTTTGGGTCACGTCATGCTCTCTTCACCTTTCTGGTCTCCTAGGATTTCATAGTTGGATTTTACTGTCTAGCTCATGCCACTCACCTTTCACATTACACGTAAGACAGCAGGCCAGGAAGATTGCCATTGCCCGGGCTCACACACGTTTGGGAGCAATAACAGACCAGCTTTCAGTGCCTCTGTGTAGATGTGGTTTTTCTCTGGTGTGTGTTCACACAGTTCAAAAATAAATAATGCTTCTTCTTTTTAGTCTTTTCAGATAAGGTCTCACTGTATAGCCCAGGCTGGTGTCCAGACTTGATCCTCTTGCCCTGCTGGGTTACAGTCATATGCCAACACGCCGGGCAGAAACTGGATTTAATGATTGACTCTTAAATTTCCTCAGTTGTATTAATTTGTCTGTGTAGGTAGTTTCAGATTAGTTAGCCCCTCTGTCAGTTATCAAGTATTTTTCTTGTTCTTTCCTGGTGTGACCCTCCATGTACCTGGAAAAAAAAGGAAGAACAAAGAAGAAATCATAGGAAAGTAACTGCAGAGATGGCATTTATCTAAGTGGCATTGTTAGAGCCCAGATAACCAGAATTGTTGGACCCTAGATAACCAGAATTGAACTGATGTAATGATAAATTGTACAATTCCAGGTAAGAAAAGTTCTGTTCTAGCTGAAGAAGCCAAGAATATTTTGTTGCTCCATTAACTAGCATTCTTTGTGTGGTCATTTTGTTTTAAAGCCTGAACTCTGGACTACGTTCTTTTGTGTTCACAGATTGATCATTGGTTGGAGTTTAGTGCTACAAAGCTGTCTTCGTGTGATGCGCTGACTTCTGCAGTTAACGAGCTTAATCATTGCCTGTCTTTGAGAACATACCTAGTTGGAAATTCCTTGACCTTAGCAGACTTATGTGTGTGGGCCACCCTCAAAGGTATCGATAACTCTTCTTAAGATACTAGGGCTTTAGGGGGTTTATTTTGTTTTGTTTTCAGGACAGGGTTCCACTGTGTAACCCTAGCTGTCTTGGAACTCACTCTATAGACCCGGTTGACCTTGAACTCACAGAGATCTACCTGCTCCTGCCTCTACTGTGCTGGGAATTACAGGCATGTGTGTAACACATTCAGGGTTTCTCACCTTGGAGCTCACTTGGTACCTGGTCGAACTCACAAGATTCTGGGATTAAAGGCGTAGGCCGTTTTAATAAAAACCTCAGAGCCAGATATTGGGGTAAATGCTGCAAGATCAGAGAGACAAAAGAATAAGCCACTGCCAAATCTCACCTCATCAGTTCCATGAATCCTCTGACTGAAATCCTCTGAGTCCTTACCTGAAAGGTCTCTAGCCTAAAACCTTAAGCCAAAAAGCTGTAGTTCCTGTCTTCTCACATTTTATATACCTTTCTCCGCCCAGCCATGTCACTTCCTTCTTAGTGCTGGGATTAAAGGTGTGTGCCGTCACTGCCTGAGTGTTTTTCTCCTAGACTGAGTCAGTCTCATGTAGTCCAGGGTGGCTTTGAACTCACAGAGATCCAGACGGATCTCTGCCTCCCTAGTGCTAGGATTAAAGATGTGTGCTACCACTGCCTAACCTCTATGTTTAATCTAGTTGCTTGTTCTGTCCTCTGATCTTCAGGCAAATTTTATTAGGATACATAATATCACCACAACCACCTGACTTTTTTTTTTTAAGTAGGGATTTTGTTGTTCAGGGTTTGATATTTGAGATGGTGTTGGTTTTAAACTCTTAGGCTCAATCAACTTCCTGCCTCAGTCTGCCAAATGACTACAGGGATGCATCACTGTGCCGAAGTAGCGTTCTTTTTTGGGTCCTTTAATACTTTGCTAGATGAAAAGTGACTGCATTTCTGCCTTTATGTATGTGTGTGTAGGCAGTAACTGAGGACTTCCTTCCCGAGGGGTGGTTAATGTGGCTTCCCTGCTTTTGGTCACAGAGGTTCAGTGTCCTCTGTTGGCCCTGGCAGTCATCTTTCTCTCTCCCTGACTCTCTTGTCTCTCTTGTTGTCTTTCCCGGTAAAGAGACCCTCGTCCTAGTTAGCACTCCTGGTTAGCACTCCTAGTTAGCACTCCTACCTCAGGGGCTGCCTCGTCCCCGGTCTTGTCTCGCTCGGTGGGGATGTGAGGGCAGGTTAGTGAGGAATTTGGAGTATTAGTCTTTTGGTGGGTCCCTTTTTTTCCTCTCATGAGGAATTTGGAATGTTAGTCTTTTGGTGGGTCCCTTTTTTCCTCTCATATAATTAACTTGCAGCAGATGTGATGATGTCCTTACCAACCTGGGAAATAGGTAACTTGAAAATCAAAACAGGAAAAACTTCCTGAGGTAGAATTGATATATGAAATCCATACTTTATAGTTTGAAATGTTTTGACATAATTTGTAGCTATAGTATTTTTACCACAGTGAATGTACAGACACTCAGAGTGCAGCAGTCCCAAACTCCAGTGTCTTACAGTGGTGCTGAGGCAGAGTGGGCAAGGTGCACCTAGAGGGGAGGTGGGGGGTTGAACCCTCACTCAGTCGTGCACTTGAGAGTTCATGGAGCCAGATACAGAAGTAGTTTTGGAGTGGAGTTGCATAGGTTTTCATGACATGAGATCACTGAAGTCACAAGGCCAAAAGAGAGAGTCAGCCTTTAAAAATGTAATTTTGACTGGACAGTGGTGGTGCACACCTTTAATCCCAGCACTCAGGAGGCAGAGGCAGACGGATCTCTGTAAGTTTGAGGCCAGCCTCGTGTACATCGTGAGTTCCAGAACAGCTAGAGCTACACAGAGGAACCCTGTCTTAACCCACGCCCCCACCCCCAAAAAAGCAGTTTTGATTGTGTAGCTTATGTCTGACTAGTGATTGTATAAAGAGCTATAATTTTTACAAGTTTACAATATGAAAAAACATGGATCACTGAAGATTACTTAAGATGATCTAGGTAGAAGGCCTTTTTTTTTTTTTATGGTTTTTCAAGACAGCGTTTATCTGTGTAGCTTTGGAGCCTGTCCTAGAACTCACTCTGTAGCCCAGGCTGTCCTCGAACTCACAGAGATCCACCTGGCTCTGCCTCCCGAGTGCTGGGATTAAAGGCGTGCGCCACCACGGCCCAGCTAGATCGTCTGTTTTATGGAAGCTTTGGACCTATTACACACTTAAGGTGTATGAACTGGCTGACAGAATTAGGAATGTATGGCTTACTCTGAACAGCATCGTGGGTGTGTAGTTGAAGTGGCTGACCGGTGGCTCTGTGTCCTGTCAGACGCCACAGAGTGGGAGGAAGTGGGCTTGGCGACCTGCTTGTGCGCTGACGCTGCAGTAGTTAACTGTCCTCCTCGGTTAGCTTGCTCGGATTGTTTGCCCAGCTGACCCACTGTGGAGTGAAGCACTGGCCTTACCTGGTGTGTGGAGGGAGGAGGACAGGAGCCAGTCTTAGAGAAGCTGAGTGAACTGAGCTGTGAGGTGTTTTAGTGTTGGTTCTGTTCTGAGGTAGAACTAGGTAGCCCGAGCTCTTGGCTTGTGACCCACCCTTCTGTCTCAGCCTCCTGAGTGCTGGGATGGTAGGGGTGCACCACTCACCTAGCCTGATCTATAAAGTATGCATTTCGTGACTCTACAAGATATGCTACACTTAGGGTTCCATTGCAGAAGACAGCTCTAAGCTAATCGCTTTCACGTCAGTTAACTGTGATGGGAACTCTGCTTTAGAATTCGTCAGTTTAGTAAAGATTTAAAAAATTGTGTTCACCAATAGGAAATGCTGCATGGCAGGAGCAGTTGGAGCAGAACAAGACTCTGGTCCATGTTAAACGCTGGTTCGGCTTTCTTGAAGCCCAGCAGGCCTTCCGCTCAGTCGGTACCAAGTGGGATGTTTCAGAACACAAAGCTAGAGTGGTAAGTTTTTGCGTTTTGTTTGTATTCATTTTATTTATTTGTGTTTGTAGGTGCACATGAGCTATGATGTGCTTGTCGAGGTCGGGTCCCCTCCCACCTGTGGGTCCAGGGACTCACCTAACTTCAAGCTGGTGGCAGGTGCTTTTACCTGCTGAGACATCTCATGGTCTCTAAAAATATTTTTTATGCTGATGTTTCAGTCTAACTGAGACTATACCTGAAAAGATTATTATTCTCACAGAAAGCTCATTTTCTGGCGATTGGAGTATAGGTCAGTGGCAGGGTATTTGCCTGGCATGGTCAGGGCCTGGTGTTGGATCCATGGCACTGCTTAAAAAAAAAAATCAAAAAAGGTTATTTCTATTAAAAAAAAAAAAAAAAAAACGATCTTAGATTCTGTTTTTGTTTAGTCTTTGTATACCTTTAACTGTTGAGCTCCATAAAGCCCTGAACTTTATATCTATGAGATTATGTCCCGCTGCATGTTCTTCCATATAATGGAAATCATATTTTATCATGTTGTGGTGCTGGGGATCTGGCCAGCTATTAAGAGACGCCACAGTCACCTGTTTTACAGCTGTTCTTCCTCCTTCATCTTCAGTCTTCACTGATTTTGAGACACTGAGTTGAATCCAGGTTTTGAAGGGCCTCTCTGAATCTGCAGAGGATGTCTTCCCACCTTTTCAGTGTCTCTGCTCACCAGTGTTTGGTTATTCATGTTCTGCACTAGCGTTTGAGTCTTTACAGTGGACGGATGGTCCAGTCATCATTGTGCTTATGACCAGAGTTTGTAAATGAATGTATTCCTAAACATTTAGCCATGTAAGTGTCTGCGGTTTTGTTTTTTAGGCACCAGACAGAAAACAAGATGTTGGCAAATTCGTGGAGCTTCCAGGTGCAGAGATGGGGAAGGTGACAGTCAGATTCCCTCCAGAGGCCAGCGGGTAAGGAGCCGCCTCCTGCTCGCATGCAGTACATGCTTAGTGGAGGAGCTCTGCCCTCCAAGGACTTACGGTGCTGTGCTCATCCAGAGGATTTGGTTTGGGGGGGGGAGTAAATCCAAACAGCCTCAGTTTAATTATTTACAACTTGTGTTAATTTGTAGTTTAATTATTTACAGCTTTGTTAATTTGTAGTTTTAGTTCATTATGGCAGTAGGAGAGACAACATCTAATTTTATTTTAGAACTTTAAAAGCAAATAAGAAAATACCCATAAGTAGAAAATTTTAACTATAAGAAAGTGTCCATATGCTTAGGTTTTGCTTGTATTATGAGACTTTTACAGCCTTTTTTCAGGAAGGATTTGTATTTATACTTACTCAGTCCTTTCTATTTATAGTATATGTTACAGTAACATTTATTTTTCTAAAATAAAGGTAGGGAGATTTTGGAAAACCTACTTAGTTCTTTCCATAAATTTACAGGTTTCCCAAACCTATTAACCCTTGATACACACAGAAAATAGTATTTGACTCACTTGTAAGCGCCCACAGGTCCCACCCTACATTCCATCAAGCTGAGAAGTCTTCTCTGTTATTCTGTTCTCTCTGAAGCTCCCTAGTCAGGCAGGTGATGGTAGAATCCTCCCAAAGGTACTAATACAGAGGTGAATCTCCCCATAGCGGCCTCCCTCAGGAGTTTAGTCCTAGGACAGCACCGCACATCATTTTATAAGTAAGATATTTGTATTTCCTGAATTTAATTTCAGACCTTGCATTTTGTAGTTGAATTTTTTTGCCTTACTGGCATATCACATGTCTTCTTTCTGTTTTCTGTTTAATAGTTCTCTACTTGTCATTAGTAGCAGTTTGAAATGCTACATTTTGGGATGGTGGGGTGATAGTGAGACCAAGTCTGATGTAGCCAAAGTTCACCTTGAACTCATTATGTAGCAAAGCTGGCTTTGAACTCCTAATCTTACTTCTGAGTGCTGGGATTACAGGTATATGCCTCCACCCCAGGCAGAATTCTACATTTTATTTTGACTTTTCTAAGTTTGTCAATTAAGATTTTGAACCGAGTGCTAGGTAGAAGAAAAGAAAGGGCCTACAGAGATGGCTCTGTGGTTCAGAGCCTTGACTGCTTGGCTAGAGGACTCCGGTTCACTTCCCAGCGCCTGCGTGGCAGCTCACAGCTGCCTGGCACTCCAGCTCCAGGAGAGCTCTAATGTCCTCATCTGGCTCTGCAGGTACCAGGCACATAGCCATACACATACATCTGTATGTTCACCTTGTGCACGCAGATACCCAAGGCATTGAGGGTGCCAGAAATTGAACTTGGGTCCTCTGCAAGAGCAGCAAGTATCTTAACCACTGAGCCATCTCCAGCTCCTAAAATTAATTTTTTTAAAAAATGAAAGAAATGAAAGAGAAATATTAATTAAAAATGTACAGACTTGATCAATGAATGATTGATTGATACTTGACAAAGTGAAATTTGTCACAAATAACACCTTACATGGTTTTTCCATGTACATTTTGATCCCTGATATTTTGTTACTGTGCACTGTGAAAAGTCACAGTTGTCCTTTTGAATACTGACCTTAATGGCTTGGTAAAAGATACTTTTAAAATAATATTTGTAGCTATACCATTTATCCTTTTTTTCTCCCCACCACTGTCATTTACTAAAATGGTGAGTTTCTCTTATTTGGGTGTTCATAATAGTATAACTTCAGAGGCCATGCTCTAATACAGTGCAGGAATTGGAGTATAACCCAGCAGCCAGTCTTGCTTAGCATTCTTACTTTGATCGCATCCCCACATGCTGTGCAAAAACTGTTTGATTTTGTGTGTGCATGAAAACCAGAAGGCTTGACTTTGCCTCCTTGCCTTTTTTGTTTGTTTCTGATGTTTTACTAAGGCCACCCTCAGACTGCTTTTGATCTTAACTATGTTGCTGAGGGTGACCTCAAATTCCTGATTCTCTAGAGTGATGGGTTTATGTGCATGTGCCACTATACTCATTTTGAGCAATGCTGGAATTGAACTCAGGGCTTCATGCACGCTAGGCAGGCACTCTACCAACTGAGCTATACTCCTAGCCCTTTTCTAGTGTCTTGAGAGAGGGTTTTACTATGTGTGCTCTGGCTGAGTTGGCATTTACTATGTAGACAAGGCTAGTGTTGGACTCAGCATTTCTCCTGCGTCAGCCTCCAAGTGTTGGCATTTCAGGTGTGTTTCATCACACTTATGTGTACCTGTTACATGCAGATACTACCAGATGTTTCACATATAGTAGCCCATAAAGCTGTAACTCTTTGAGCAAAGGCACTGTTACTCTTTTATACGTGGTTTCAGAAACTGACTCACACTGTGTGTTAGTAATGTGCCAGACTTAAATCTCTGCCATCTGTTTCTAGAGTTCTAGTAACTAAAAATTATACCCACCCCTGTGTGTGTGTGTGTGTGTGTGTGTGTGTGAGTGAGAGAGAGAGAGAGAGAGAGAGAGAGAGAGAGAGAGAGAGAGAGAGAGAGAGAGAGAAGAGAAGAGGGGGCGGGGGGGTATGGCAGAATGTAATGTGGATCACTGCCAAGTATGTATTGTAAATCTATTTTTTGAGCTGACTTGATGTCAGTTTTCTCTTGAGAAGGTTAACCTTAGGACTATTTTAAGAGTCCTGGTTGTTTCTTGAGATTTGTATTCTTAGGACTGCATACATGTTTTCCGAGTCAGACATGTCTTTAAAGCATAAGAGTTTTTTCTGTCTATCCTCAAGTGTTGTGAATAAAGCTAAGCACATTAACTAATAAAATTAAGAACATTATATTGATGTGCTTATTTGTCATATAGGCATGTATATATAGGCACACATATGCCGCATGTGGAGGTCAGTTGACAGCTTAGGAGTCCATTGTCTTCCACCATTGGAGGCCCAGAAATTGTACTGAGGTTGTCAGGCTTGGTAGCAGGTGTGTTTACCAATGATCCATCTCTCCAGCCCAATATTTCTCTTCTGGACAATGGTTATAGCAGTGTTCTGAATGCAGCACACTCATGACATTTTCACAGTGTCTCAGTTTCTCTGTGCAGCCTTGGCTACCTTGAAACTCACTGGTAGACCAGGCTGGCCTTGAACTCAGGCACTGGGATTAAAGGTGTGCACCACCATGCCCAGTTTATTTTATTTTTTAGGTTATTTTTTATTTTATGTGTATGGGTGCTTTTCTTGCATGTATATCTGTGCACCACATGTATTCTCCTGGTGCCTGTGGATGCTAGAAGGGAGTGTCAGATCCCTTGGAACTGGAGTTGCAGACAGTTGTGAGCCACCTTGTGGGTGCTGGGAACACACTTGGGTCCTCTGGAAGATTAGCCAAGTGCTCTTAACCACTGATCCATCTCTCCAGTCCAGACAAAAATAGCCCTCTATTTTAAACAAGTTTGTTTGTTTGTTTGTTTTGATTTTTTTCGAGACAGGGTTTCTCTGTGTAGTTTTGGTGCCTGTCCTGAATCTAGCTCTGTAGACCAGGCTGGCCTGAACTCAGAGATCCGCCTGGCTCTGCCTCTTGAGTGCTGGGTTAAAGGCGTCCGCCGCCGCCGCCGCCCACCACCACCACCACCACCACCACCAGGCACAAGTTTATTTTTATAGTAATTTTAGATTTATAGAAAGTTGCAAAAATAGGATAGAAAGTCATATGTGTTGCATTCAGTTTTTCTTAGTGTTACTCACTTAACTATGTATTTGGGGGTTCCCTTTGTTTTTTGCTGATACATAAATTTTTTTATTTTCTGTGATATCATCCAAGATACCCAAACAGTTCTTTGGTTTATATAGAAAGTTGAATCACCAATCTAAGTGCTATGTGAATGAATGTCTAAAGAAAACTGCTTGACTTAGATCTGGGGATACAGTTGAGTGAGAATGCCTCTTTGACATTGGCAAAGCACTGGGTTCAATACCTAGCACCACAGAAAGGTTTTGTTTGTTTGCTTGTTTTCAATTTAAAAAATAGTGCAGTGTCATAAATAAGGGTTTGTGTTTTCTCCTCCCGTATTGGTATATTAGTTGAGATCAAAGATGTGCTTTCAAACTAGGTAACTATCATAAAACATTACTTACTGTAGCTACTACAGAAACTAATAAACATCTGTGAGAGCTATTTAAACTTGCTTTGTAAGTGTTTAGCCTTGCCTTATCCCTTGTTTTCTTCCTAGTTGACAATATCTTTAGCAGTAGGATCTCAGATCCTTAGGTCAGGGTTATGTAGTCCGGGCTGTCCTGGAACATGTGATCCTCCTGTATGCCGCCAGTGCCTCACCGCTGCATTGATAGACGAGGTCATTGCTATGCAGTACTGTCAGCAGTGATTTTTTTCCCTCATTGTCAGCTGCCCATGGGAACAAACAATATTTTCCTAGATTCTGGTTTGTAGAGTTTGGTGCTAGATTGGACCTTTGAGATCATTTAGTTAAAATGTTTTCATTGGCATCTGAGAAAATCAAAACCAAAGACAGTAATCAAAACTCACTGCTTTTTCTCTGTCGCAGTAATTTTCATGTTCTCCGACTTAGCCATCACCGTGACTGACTGTCTTGGGTGCTTCTCTCTGAGTGTGAGGGTTTGTTCCCAGCAGCCGCAAAGCAGAGAGGTGGGGGCTACTGGGCTGTGCCGATAATGGTTTCAGGACTTTTCCTGTAAATGACCATGCCTCTTGGAGGGAGGAAGATTGTTCTTAGGGCTGTTATAGTTGTATACCTTCGCTCTGAGAGTTGACGCAAGGAGTTGTACCTTTTGGTTACACTGTCCATGTTCAAGTCTGTTGTTTGTCAGTCACATTTTCTGTTACAGCAGCTGTTGGTGGAAAGTAAAATGACTGGGGACTGTTGTATCGAACGTTTTGTTTAGTTCTTACCTCCTCGAAGAGGTTGAGGGTAAGAATCTAGTTGAAGCCTGTTAATGAGTTTCTCTGTGAAATGTTTTTGTTTTAGTTACTTACACATTGGGCATGCAAAAGCTGCTCTTCTGAACCAGCACTACCAGGTTAACTTTAAAGGGAAACTGATCATGAGATTTGATGACACAAATCCAGAAAAGGAAAAGGAAGATTTTGAGAAGGTAATTTAAAGTGTAGTGATGACCTTGTTCTCAGAAAAGTGGATGGAAATTAGAGTGTGGTCTGAGACCTTCATGGTATGGGAACAAACTTGGTCTCATAGCGGCCTTTTTTCTCCTCATCTATCTCTTTCATGCCTGAGACCTAAGCCAAAAACAACTGAACTCCCATACCAAAAAACCGGAGTTAATTTTCTCTTTCTCTGGTTATCGTAGAGTTTACTTGAATACTGCATTTTCCTTTGAATACCAATTTAACTGGAAGCAGGTTTCCTCTTTTGTCACAGTCTTAAGTTTATGAATGAAATTAAAACTGCACAGGTATTGTAAGGTGTGGTTTTCTAGCCTCGTGGCACCTTTGTTCTGAAGGGCTTGTGATGTGTGCACTGAAGGACCAGTGGCGCAGAGTCACAGTTCCAGCTCTCAGTAACAGAGCTCCACCTTAGGATCCTCTTTCGCAGCTGGAAATCTGGAAGCCAGTGCACTGATTAGCTTTCTTTTTTGACCTGACATCGTGCATCATCCACAATCATTTTCAGGCTATTTAAGAATGATAGTGTTTTATTATATTTGCCCAAAATAAAAATCATGGGTTGAAAATGTGTGAGAAAATGTCCGATACACTGATGGTTACTTTGATTCCTACTGCAGGTTATCTTGGAAGATGTTGCGATGCTGCATATTCAACCAGATCAGTTTACTTATACTTCAGATCATTTTGAAACTATAATGAAGTATGCAGAGAAATTAATTCAAGAAGGGAAGGCTTATGTGGACGACACTCCTGCAGAACAGATGAAAGTGGAACGGGAGCAGAGGGCAGAGTCCAAACACAGGCAAAACTGTAAGGCACAGTTGGTGTCAGGTTTTAATTGATATGTTTTATTTCTTTTTTAATGAAAGATGTTCCTTAAGACACATTTACGGCTGTTTTCCCCTCTAATTCTTCTGCCCTTCTATGTTTGTCTGATGCAGTCTTTCAGCGTGCATGTGTGAGTGCACGTGAGTGTGTGTGTGTGTGTGTGTGTGTGTGTGTGTGTGTGTGTGTGTGTGTGGTGTGTAGCCTCGTGCCTTGGCCTCCTAGTGTAGGATTATCCGATGTGTCGTTGTGCCCTGCTTGCATTCCTCCTCCTTTTTTGGCTTGGGGAGTCTAATCTAGGGCCTATACTTGCTAGGCCACTGAGCTTACTCCCAGTTCCTGGCCCAGCTGCTTACAACCTTGTCTGCATTAGAACTGTGTGCAGAGTCCTCACTCTAACACCTCATTTCTGTATGCAGTCTTTTGCATTTATTTCAGTTGGAGGATTTTTTTCTGTAACATTTATAGTTACTTTAGATCTAAATGCCCGTTAGTCCTAAAATGTTTAGTAATGCTTCAAGCACTACAGCATGCAGGTGTGTGTGTGGTCCATATGATGTAAGTTCATTATTATCTGTATTGGTGCAGAATCACCTGACTGAAGTCTCTGCTTCTTTTAATTATTTCTACACTGCTGTGATCATGTCTGGCAGAAGCAGCTTAGGGCCATGGGGCTAAGCAGCCAGAAGCTTAAGAGGGTACAGTCAGCTGTTAGAGAGCAGCACTCTGTCGTTGTTGCTGGGAGCTTACAGTATGGCTTATTTATGTGCTGGTGACTTTGGAAGCATCGAGTGGGATCAGAATTGATGCTGAACTATTACACTCAAAGATATAACCCTGATCTTGTACCAAAAGTTCCATAACCTCCCCAAACTGTGCCAGCAGCTGGGGATCAGGTGTTCACACAAGGAGCCCATGGGAGACATTTCACATTCCAACAGTCACAACCAAATAGAAAGGCTGCCATATAGCTCAGTCTGATGTTGAACTTGCTGTCCTGCCTCAGCGTTCCTGTGCTGGGATGACAGGTTGTATAGAGTGTGTAGATCACTATCTTCAGTCTAAGAGACTACCTTACTTCTTATTTGTGACTTGTCCCTGAGCTTACAAATCAAACTTTTGTTTTTGGTGTTGGTTTTTTGTGTGTGTTTGTTTTTTCAAGACAGGGTTTCTCTGTAGCTCTGACTGTCCTGGAACTTGGTCTGTAGACCAGGCTGGCCTCAAACTCAGAAATTGCCTGCCTCTGCCTCCTGATTGGTGGGATTAAAGTGGTATGCACTACCACCATCTGGCACAAATCAAGGTAATTTTATTCACTGCAATATGTTGCTGGAACTTCCACACTGTATTTATATCTAAACCATTTAGTTTGGGAAGCATAGTAAATTTAAGTTGTTATAGTAAACTTTTTTTTAACTGCAATTTCAAAGGGAGTTAACTGAATTTTGAGAATTATATGTATTTATTTTGATTGTAAGTGAACCGTGTTATAGCTTTAGAAGTTTCCACAGGAATGTACTCTTTAGCAATTCTTTCTTAAGCTTTTGATATTCTGAAGCAGGTAGAGCTGGAGCCACTTAGTGTATAGAGTCCTTTTTGCTGCCAAATCCCTTTATGTCTTGTACCACTGTCTGTTTCCTGTGATCGTTCATTTTCATGGAGCCAAGCATTTCTTGTGCCACACTGGGGAGCCTAAAGGGACTTTGAAGGAGCCCAAAGGCCAGGCCATCTGTCCCTTGCCATGATGCAGCAAAGGAAAAGAGTGATTCTACTTTAAAGACACAGTGTCAGACTTGGAAGTTGGAGAAGGGCTGACCAGTTAGTTGTGCCTTGATGGGAAATGGGGCACAGCAGGTGCGAAGGAAGGCGTCCTCTCACGCTGGGTCAGTGACATTTATTGCCGTTGTCTTTTCTGCAACATTCATAGAGTCTATTTCCTGAAGGTAGTGAAGTTTGTTGTCGGCCTGTTTGTTTCTGAAATAGAGTTTCACTGAGTAGCCCTACCTGGTCTTCATGTTCCTTCTTCCTACCCAGCCTCCTGAGTGCTGGGGACTACCACCACCATGTTCTACCGCACCCAGCTATTAATGTTACAGTGTCTTTAAACTAATGGAATGTGTGTGCAATAAAAACAAAAAAACCCCCTTGTAACAGTCAGATCAATAAGAATACACCTGTTATATTACAGCTGTTGAGAAGAATCTACAAATGTGGGAAGAAATGAAAAAAGGAAGCCCGTTTGGTCAGTCCTGTTGCCTACGAGCCAAAATTGACATGAGTAGTAACAATGGGTGCATGAGGGACCCAACCCTTTACCGATGCAAAATCCAGCCCCACCCAAGAACCGGGAGTAAATACAAGTAAGTTCAACGCTTTGCCCTGTCGGGTGGCCTGGCTTGGCTTTGCTCCTGTGTGGACATGGAGAGGAGGGGGGCGGAGCAGCGGGGCCGAGCAGCAGGGCCAGCACCTTTGCTCTGCGTAGGTGAGTGGCTGAGTGACCTTCTCTGGAGGAGTGCTGTGCAGCCTTGCAGGGGTGACCTTCTCAGCTCTCTGAGAACATTTCGTCTAGGACAGTCCTCGACATTTTGTGAGGTTTGTGATCTTCCTGTCTGTCTTGATGAAGTGTGTAGGTATATCTTCAGATAATGATGTTTCTCTTCTGTACATTTTTTTTCTGAGCATAAATTGACACAGTAATGGTACTACAAAAATTTACAGGAATATAAAAACAAACCGAGAAAAGAGCATGTGTGTTTTAAAGTTTTAATTATTTTCCCTTGGGGGTGTTTATAGATTATCACTTTTTTTTTTCCTTTTATTTACAATACCATTCAGTTCTACATATCAGCCACGGATTCCCTTGTTCTCCCCCCTTCTGGTCCCCTCCCCCGAGGACTGAGATCGACCTGGTAGACTCAGTCCAGGCAGGTCCAGTCCTCTCCTCCCAGGTTGAACCAAGCATCCCTGCATAAGTCCCAGGTTTCAAACAGCCAGCTCATGCAATGAGCCCAGGACCTGGTACCACTGCCTAGATGCCTCCCAAACAGATCAAACTGTCTCACCTATTCAGAGGGACTGATCCAGTTGGGGGCCCCTCAGCCTTTGGTTCATAGTTCATGTGTTTCCATTCGTTTGGCTATTTGTCCCTGTGCTTTATCCAACCTTGGTTTCAACAATTCTCACTCATATAAACCCTCCTCTTTCTCACTAATTAGACTCCGGCACTCCACCCGGGGCCTAGCCATGGATCTCTGCATCCAGATTCCTCAGTCCTTGGATGGGGTTTCTGGCATGACTATTAGGGTGTTTGGCCATCCCATCACCAGAATAGGTCAATTCCGGCTGTCTCTCGACCATTGCCAGCAGTCTATTGTGGGGATATCTTTGTGGATTTCTGTGGGCCTCTTTAGTACTTTGTTTCTTCCTTTTCTCATGTGGTCTTCACTTTGTTCTGTAAAATATATGTTCTCTTTCTTTTCCTTTTAATAAACTTTATTATAAAAAACTTGCACCACACCCAAATTCTGTACAACTTAATGCACCTTTATGGTTAGAATAGCCATTCTGAAGTTGTGAAGCTTCACACTGAACTTTATACTTTCACTATTAAATATATTTGTATGTACCTGTTCACCACCAAAAATGAAAGATCCTTGATAGGATTAGAACTAGGAAAACAATTAGCTTTATGTCCTTTTTATAACTTGTGTCCGTTACCTGCATTCAGTCCTTCCTCATCCGCTATTAGAAACTCATTCTTGTTCTCTTTTCCACATGTACCCATGTGAACATTTGTTTACACATATACATGTATTACTACTATTATTCAAGTTCTTCATATGAGAGGGAATATGTAATACATTTTAAGTCATTCCCTTTTCTTGCGATTTTTTTTATTATATCTTTTCTTTAGAGCTGAATAGTATTTCATTTTTTGTGTATACACTAAATTCATACTATTCATTCATCTGTTGATGGAGCTGATGGACAACTAGGTTAATTCCAATTATTTGATAGAGTGAGTAAAGTAGCAGTAAGCATGGGGTATACACACATGTGTAAATGAGTGTGTGCCCAGGAGTGAAACAGCTGGGTCACATGGTAGTCCTGTTTTTAATTTTTTGAGAAATCTCCGAACTGATTTCCACAACGGCTGTATAAATTTGCACTCCCACCAGCAGTGAGTAAGGGTCCCTTTCTCTCTACGTCCTCTCCAACATTGGTTGTCAGATTTCATGATGCTAGTCACTTTGTTTGGGATAAGGTGGTATCCCAAAGTAGTCTTAACTTGTGTTTCCCCTGTGGTAGGAATATTGAACACTTTTAAAAGTAGTTATTGACTTGTTTTATAAAACTGTTCAGTTCATTTACTTATTTCTTGATTGGTGAGTTCATTTCCTTCGTATTTAATTTCTGCAATTTTTTGTAAACTCTGGGTGTTAGCCTCTTGTCTGAAGTGCACTGAAGTGTAGCCAATGAAGATTTTCTCTTTGTGCATTGGGTTTTTGGTTTTGTGGTTTTTTTTTTTCTTTTTCTTTTCTTTTGTTTTTTGAGAAAGGGTCTTATTTTTGTAATGTAAGCTCACAGTGATTCTCCTCTCTCAGCCCTGAGTGTTGGGATTATAATCATGAGCCATCTTGCTTTTGTTTTTCTTACGCTCTGAAGAAAGCCACTGCATATGAAACCACTGTACCTTCTGCAGATTGGCAGATGCGACTGACAGCTGGTTAGGTTTTTTTTTTTTTTTTTTTGGTTGTTGTTTTTTGTTCTTTTTGCAGGGGGAGTTGAGACAAGGACTCATTATATAGCTTAGTCTGACCTTGAACTCTTGATCCTCCTGCCTCATCTCAGGTATTGGGAGTATAGATTTGCATTACCCTGCCTGGTATAATTTACATCTTGAGCTGAATCTTAAAAATTAGAAGGCATAATGTAATCATATATTTTAATAATTCAAGTGCTCCCTCCCCCTGCTCTTTGATGGTGCTGCCATAAACCTAGGACCTTACATCTACTAGGCAAGGGCCCTACCAACTGATGCAGGGAATGTGTCCTGCTGGAGTAGAGCTAGGCAGAAGTTCAGTGATGCAGTGCTGACGTCACGTTCAGAAGATCCTGGGTTCAGTCCCCAGCACTGGTTAAAACAGAAGTTCCATCTTAAAGGAAATGTTTGTTGCCTGCCTGTCTGCCCTCATCCCTTCCTTCTACCAGAGTTCATTCCTTCTTTCTTTGAAGCAGTGTCTGTCACGCTTTGTAGTCCAGACTGGCCCTGAACAGTATAGATTTGCTGTTACAGAAGTACTGTAGAATTTGCCAAACTAATACTGAACTATGTATTAAATTAAATTTGCTGACTTATTCCAGTGCTTGGGAGGTAGAGGACTGCCATTAGCACAAGGCTAGCCTGGACTGTATAGTGATTTCTAGGTCAAGCAGGGCTATATAGTGAGACTGTCTCAAAAAATAAAACGAGTGGGGCAGGAGAGATGGCCCAGAGGTTAAGAGCACTGAAAGTTCTTCTAGAGGACTTGGATTCCCAGCAGCCCACGACAGCTCACTCCAGTTCCAGGGGATCCGCCGCTCCCTTCTGGCCTTAGCAGGCACTGCACTTAAACAGTGCACAGACATACATGTAGGTAAAATCCTGAAAACACATAACATAAAACTAATGTTAAAAAATATTTATTTTCTACCTCATAATACTCAAAGTATATCAAAACATTGTTAGCTGTTTTGTTTTTGTTGTTTTTCTTGGTGTGTGTGTGTGTGTGTGTGTGTGTGTGTGTGTGTGTGTGTGTGTGTTTAAATGGTGCATTTTATGCAGCCCAGGAGTCAGTAATGATCTTTCTGCTTTCCATTTTCCCAAAGGCTGGTATTACAAGCCTGAACCACCATGTTCAGGAAAAACAAAACAAAACAAACCACTCTTAGTATATAAAGAATTATATTTTAAATGAGTATGACTGCTAATGTTTACGATGGGGAAGATACAATTGTCTGTTTATTCAAAACATTCTCTTTTTTTCCCTTTAGTGTTTATCCAACATATGACTTTGCCTGCCCTATAGTGGACAGCATTGAAGGGGTTACTCATGCCTTGAGGACAACAGAATACCATGACAGAGATGAGCAGTTTTATTGGATTATTGAAGCTTTAGGCATAAGGAAACCATACATCTGGGAATACAGTCGCTTAAACCTCAACAACACAGTGCTGTCTAAAAGAAAACTCACGTGGTTTGTCAATGAAGGACTAGTGGATGGATGGTATGTCTGATATCACCTAGGGTTGACAGCAGTAAGGCTTTGGTGTAGCAGAGATTTTTTTTATTTTAACTACTTGTAGGTGTCAGGTTTGACTAGGAAGTAGTGTAGTGGATAGACCTGTAGGCCTATAAGATTCCTAATTCATCTCTGTTTCAGACAGTGCCTTAGGGTCTCCTCCCTTGATTTAGATGTTGTAAACATGGGTTGCCTGCAGTAGACCATGTAAGAAAATGAGAAGTGCACTGGGCCACACAGAGTGGCTGTAACTCTGTTATCACCCCACAGCCTCCACTCAAGTGACTTGAGGCAAGGGTGAAGTGGTCTCAGCTTCATGGTTTAGCACTCACCTTATTTGCAGAACATGTTCCTGAGAGAATCAGAAAATTTCTGTAGATAGGAGTAACTTCCATGGGATTTTTGTAAGAAAGGTTAGTGGGAAATGGGAATCACCTTGTAGTCATGTACTTATATAAATGGTGCTCATATATCTGGATTTTCATGGTTATAAATCTAAAAACACTATTTTGCCTGAATTAAGAAGAATTTGTGGGCCGGGTGGTGGTGGCGCATGCCTTTAATCCCAGCACTCAGGAGGCAGAGGCAGGCGGATCTTTGTGAGTTCGAGGCCAGCCTAGTCTACAGAGCGAGATCCAGGAAAGGCACAAAGCTACACATAGAAACCTTGTCTCGAAAAACCAAAAAAAAAAAAAAGAAGAAGAATTTGTGTGTTAGCTTATACTATCAGCATAATGGTGGCCAGGAACAAACATCTATAATTCTGTCACTCAAGAAATGGAGGCAGGAGAATCCTGAGTTCAATCAAAGCTAGCCTCTTTAAAAAGTAAAAAACAAAAATGATGACTGAGATTATGTATTATGTACTATATATTATGTATTAGATATATTCTGGAAAAATTCAATTTTATTATACAGCTGAATTTGATAAAAGGCAGGCTCATCTTGGGCATTATCTTTGTTTAAAAGTATAATTGTACTGAAATTTTCAAATCCTTGCCAAATATCAAAACTTCCATGTATATTCTTGTGTATACATTCATAAATAGTTAACATGATTCTATATCTTGCCTGGTTTTATTTGAGACAGAGTATCACTATATAGCACAGGTTGGCCTAAATCTTGCTGTATAGACCAGGCTAGCTGTGAACTCACAGAGATCACTGGCCTCTGCTTCCCAAGTGCTGCAGTTAAAGGCGTGCACCATCACACTCTGTCAAGCATTAACAAGGGACTATCAGTTATTTGATTTGAAATGGCGTTTCTATAGCTAAGACTGCCCTTGAACTCACTATGTACCTCAGGCTAACCTTGAATGTATGATTCCTCCTGCCTCAACCTTGCAGGTGCTGCTATTACAGGCCTGTGCTACCACACTTCATTCTGAATATAATTTGTTATGCATTAGGAGTCTTCTCTATGTAGTCAAGTCATATAAACGTGTGTTAACAATGTGCGTATTTCCCAGGGATGACCCTCGGTTTCCTACAGTACGAGGAGTTCTGAGAAGAGGGATGACAGTTGAGGGGCTGAAGCAGTTCATCGCTGCTCAGGCAAGTTAAGCTTTCTTTCCAGCGCCTCCAGATTTCCAAGCATTCCTATTAATATTCCTTTTGTTGTTATCCCTGTTGTTCTGTTCTGTCTGTGTGTGTGTGTCTGTGTGTGTGTGTGTGTGTGTGTGTGTGTTGTGGTTCACTGTGAGATTTGTTCTTTTTGAGATAAGGTTTCACTCTGTAGCTCATGGTGACCTTGAACTTCTGGTGACCTTCCTGCCTTAGTTTCCTTAGTATTGGGACTACAGATACATAATCACATGCCATCAAGGATGGTCCCCCTCTCCCCCGCACTGTCTACCCCTGGTGGCTTGGTAATTGCTCTGTAATCGGGTTGGCCTTAAGTCTGTAGAGGTCTTCTTGCCTCTGTCTCCCAAGTGCTAGGCTTAGGGGCACATGCCACTGTGTCTACCTAAGAGTAAACCTTTTCTGAAGGGAGTAAGTTAACATTTTATAATAATAAAAGATTGGGACAAAAGTATTTCCATGCAGTAGGAGGGCAAGTGTCAACTCTGGCCAGCCTACACAATGGCTTCCAACAAGAAACTGCTGTTAAGGCTACACACCAAGGCTGAAATTTCAGTGGAAGTAATTGTGCAAGTATTTATTGTTCTGTTTGTTATTCTAAGCATGCTTGACTTTGAAGCAAAGTCTTCTCCTTAGTGTTTGTTTATTTTTTTAGCTTATATTTAGCATATGTATGTGTGCATGCACATGAAGATCGGAGGACACCTTTTAGGACATTCTTTTCTCCTTTTACCATGTCAGCCCCAGGGGCTAAACTTAGGTCATTAGGCTTGGTGGCACACACCTTTACCCACTGAACCATCTCGCCAGCCTACTACTTGGTATTTCTTATTCTTAAACTATCCTTATTGCTTTTTTAGGGCTCATCAAGGTCTGTAGTGAACATGGAATGGGACAAAATCTGGGCATTTAACAAAAAGGTATGTGATCCTCCCCTCTGCCTCACTCTGAGTAGTAGACAGTAGAACTCACTGGTGTGCCTAGAACAGAGATCAGGCCTCTGAACAGTGTTATCATTTAACAAAATGGTACATGATCCTCTCTGCCTCACTCTTGAGTAGTAGGCAATAGAACTCACTTGTGTGCCTGTAACAGAGATCAGGCCTCTGAACAATGTTATCACTGCAGTCTTCAGGAAAATGGAATGTTTTCCTTCTTTAAATGGATAAGGGCACTAAGCCTATTAATCACCCCAGCAAGGAACAATTATTGAAGCAACAAACTCGGATTTATGGGAAATGGTAATAGTTTTTCCTTAAATTTTTTATGAACACTCTGCATTTCATTTTTCTGCTTTCAAGCTGCGAGCTCTCTGTAAGAAGGTATCACTTCATGCTTGTATTGCCTCAAACATAGCTTTTAGCATAGTACATGTTACAATCTGAGGAGTTATATATCTTTGAAGCACAATCACATTTCTGTAACGACTTATTCAATCAACCTGTTGACAGTGCATCATCCCTAGTTTGCCAAATATGTCCTCTGTTCTTTGTGGCAAAGCAAAGGGAGACTTCTCTAACTCCATTCTGCTGTTCCCTTGTGTGCTGAGAGGACATAAGAGTTTAAAAATTACATATTGTATTGAGTTGTAATGAAGGTTGGCTAACTGCAATTGCTATGCTTTCAGCTTGAAAAAAAAAAAAAAAAAAAAAAAAACCCAAAGCTTTCTTAATTGGAAAATCAAACCAGGAATCATGCATATTGATATTGTTAATCCCTAATTGGAAGCAGATGCTTGGACACTATAATAAGGCGAATCATTAGAATGCACGTTCTGCACTGCGGTTTCTGTGATTGTGTTCTGTAAATTCTTGACATTGCTGCTTGGTTGTGCTGATGTCTTGCCTCAAGTAGTTGCTTGTCTCGCATGTGTCTTGAATTTATTTAGTTTTTTACTTTTAGTGAGTTTTTTATATTAAGGAATCATTAATTGGTTCTTTCTGTTGCTGCAGTTACTAATAACAAACATGAGTAGAATTTACAGTTAATATTTGTGTAAACTCAGCCTTTATAGTTCTAAGTTTTAATCAAGCTATATGTATATATTTATTTCACATATATGAAATGTGTTTCTCTGGGTCACACGATCCCGGGGGCTCTTCCCTTCCACTTTCCTCTTTGTAGAGAAGCTGCCGAGTTTTCAGATGACTCGTGCGGTGTTGGTTGTCCATGCTCTAGGCACGTGGGAGACTAGTTGGGTTTTCTTCAGTCGTCTTCCTATGATTAGAAATGAGTTTTTGGTCTTTTGCTCGTAACAATTTAGTTTCCTTCTGTCACTTGTTTTGTTTTGCTTGCTCCCCTTCCTGAATTGTTTGACTCCTGGTTCTAGGAGTCTGTGAGGTCACCAAGTTCCTTCCAGGTGTTCAAGCACTTTGTTACGTTCTTTAGCTTACTCTTGGAGACATCTTTAGCAGAACCTTTTTTGCGCTGCTCTGGTGGTATGCGTTGGTTCTCCAGTGCTTTGGGGGCAGAGCTGTACACCCAGATCTCTTCACATCACCTTGGGATTCCCTTTTCTTTCTTTCTGTGATGGATCACCTATTTCCTGAATGGTTTTGATTTGCTTGTACTGGGTCTCTGTGATGCCCAGCTGGTCTCAAGTGTCTGGACTTAAGTGGTCCTCCTAGCTCAGTCCTTAGGAGCTGGAACCACAGACGTGCATGCACTACCATGCTAGCTCTTCCTTCCTTCTAACCACCCTTTTGTTCTGCATTCTATATGGGATAAGGAGACCTACTGAGACCGTTTCTATGACATGTGACATATTGTATGATATGTGCTGCCTGGACCAGTCTTGAACTTGTAGACGCAAAGTAACCATCCCACTTCAGCCTCTTGAGGAACAAACAGGGTCTATGGGTGCTTACCTCTGTGCCAGGCTTATAACCTGGTGTGTGTGATGGCTTTATTTCTGGACAGGGGCTTACTCTGTAGCCCGGGATCTTCCTGCCTCAGTCTATGGGCTACCATGCCTGGCTGACCTGTTCTTTTACCTGGAAATTTTAGTATACCTTGATGTATGGGTCTGTTTTCATCATATCCATTGAGTTCTAGCCTAAAATCTCTCATTCCTTCAGTTCTGAGATTTTCTAACACACATTCCCCTTTGTTTTTTGAGACAGTCCTGATGTGTAGTCCTGCCTGGCCTCAAACTTAGAGTGATTCTCCTGCCTCTGCCTGCCTCTCAAGTGTTGCAATTGCGGGCAACTGTAAATCCTTTTCCTTTTTTGCTTCCCTCTCTCTCCTGTACTCCCTCTCCTCTCTCCCAGGTCTACGTGCAGTGCACATATTCTTCAACCCAGCCTTTCTTCTCTCCGGACATGTGCAGACATTGGGTCTCCAGTTTTATTCTCTCTTGATTTTTGGCTCTACTTTTTGATAGATCTCTTTACCTTCCTTTCCCGTTGAATTTCTCATTTTTACCGTCATGTTTCAGAGACCTTCAAATAGCTTTCTCTGCGTGTTCATGGTTTTGGCATTAGGAGTGTCATGTTACCTGTCTGTGTTCAACATGGAGTGCACAGGAATGACTGACGGGAAGTTTTTCCTGTGGGATGAGCTGGCTGGGCCGGTGAGAAGAACTCCATGTAGTCACTTTAAAAAAGTATTGAAAGGGTTTCATTTTTATTTTATTTTATGGGTATGGATATTTGGTTCACGTGTATATCTGTGCACCGGATCCTCTGGGACTGAAGTTGTAGCCAATTGTGAGCTGCCCTGAGGGTGCTGGAGATAGAACTCAGGTTTTCTAGAAGAGTAGCCAGTCCTCTTAAGCCTCGAGCCATCTCTTCCCATGTGGCCAGCAGTTTTCCTAGAGGAGTTCCTTTTGTCATCCCTTGAATGTGAAGGTCCTGGCTGTCAGGGCTCTAGAGCTGATATGGGAAGTCTAGGAAGGACTACACCACCACCATCCATCCACTCCTTTCCTCCCTCTGTTCCTGCTGTGTTTTGTTTGTGTGACGTTTGGACACCCAGGCCCTAGGTGATCCTCTTGGGAGGTTGTGGCGTAACCTCTAAGGGCCTGTGCCGTGGAGCCAGGCGCCTCTCAAGTCTTCTCCAGCCATCCTGGCAGCGCAACTGAGCAAGGGCTGAAGCATAAACCTGGGGAAGTTTCCATTCACCTTGTAATGCCCACCGTTCTGGGCCTCTTTCGGGCCTCTTTCGGAACTCCGTAGAGTCTTTGGAGTCTTCTGAAAACCACTGGTCCAGAGTCTTAAGAATTATATAAGTTTAGAGCCAAAGGGGACTTAAATTCCCTCCCTCCCTCCCTCCCTCCCTCCCTCCCTCCCTCCCTCCCTCCCTCCCTCCCTCCCTCTTTAGGTTGCCCAGGCTGGTCTCAGCTCCTGGGTTGAAGTGATATTCCTGCTTCAGTTTCTAAAATAGTTAAAATTAACAGTTATGTTCTACCATTTCTGGCTATGAACTCCAATTTTTTAAATAATTCATGGTTCTTCACACTTGCTTGATAAATATTGTAGAATGATTTTAAAAAACACATTTCCAGACTTCGCCTAGACCATTTGAATCTTACTTCTCTAGGGCAGCCTAAAAGTCTGTGCAGACAGTGCCCTAGGTTATTAGCCAGCTGTGGAACCTACCCCCTTCTTTTCTTTTCCGTTTTTTTGTCTTTTTTGGTTTTTTGAGACAGTCCCTGCCTAGCCCTGGCTGTCCTGGAACTCACTGTTGACCAGGCTGACCTTGAACTCACAGAGCTCTTCTTGCCTCCTGAGTGCTGGAATTAAGAGCGTCTGCCACCATGCCCACTGTTGACAGTTTTGCAGGTGAGGAAGTTAGCTGCAAGGAATGGAATTAAGCTTCTCAGAGTTGTCCTGCTAGTTTAAAGATATTTTGGAAGCTTGAATTTATCTGACTGCATTTGTCATCCATCCATCCATCCATGCATTTCTTTATTAGAGGAAGGGTCTTCCCATTAACTGAGCCAGCCTCCCCGTACAAGGACTTCCAGTATGAGACACAAGCCCAGGCCTGCATCTGCCTTGTGCTCATTTTCTCCCAGGTATTTAGTATCTAACCACTTCTGTTGTGCTGACTAGTGGATACTTTTCACCGGCTCCAGAAGAGGAGGCTACTACTATTTTGGAGCTAGAATAGGTTGTTCATTCAGCTAATGTGCAGATACCTACTGGATGGCTGTCCATGCCAAGTATGTGTTAGATTTGGGAATGTAGTGGTTTCTCTGTGTATATACACATTGAGTGTCCCTTTTCTAAAACACTTGAGACCAGATGTGTTTCAGATTTCTTACTCCAGTGTAGAGACCCACCTTGTGTGTGGCTTGTAGCTCAAAAGGACCACCTTGTTTGTTCTTGTAAACTACAGGGTTGCCTTATTATAGTGACCTAATGCTACTCTGCTATGGATGGTACTGTGGTGCTTAGCTGATTATAGAAGTGATACTTGAAACTCTTAATGTCTCTGTCCCTTCAAATGGATGTCTCTCCAGCAGTGCAAGAACAAATGTCAGATTACCTTTAGATCTTAATTTATAAACCCTCACAGGATTCTCCTCATTTCTAATACTGCTAGATTTAAAGAGTATTTTCAAAATATTTCTGATTTTTTTTTTAGTTTCTTTTTACCTGCCAGTAGTTATTTTGGGGAAGATTTGGGGAAGAAAATCTGTGTCTATTAGTTTGTAATTAGTTTTTTTATTTTTCTTTTTAAACTTTTCTTGAGTGACAGTTAAATAGTAAAGAAGTAACAAACTAAATATGAAAGAATTCACTGATAAGAAATTAGTAAATGCAGTAACGAATAAACCAGTTAGTATTCCCATGCTGTTACTCTTTATTTATGGTGTGTTGCTGTGTATTCGGTGTGTACATGAGGATGTTTGTTGCAGGTTATTGACCCGGTGGCTCCCCGGTATGTTGCATTGCTGAAGAAGGAAGTGATCCCGGTGAATGTCCCAGACGCGCAGGAGGAGATGAAGGAAGTACCCAGACACCCCAAGGTCGCCCTGCATTGTGGCCACGGTGTTTTCTTCTGGTTTGGGGATATTTTCTGTTTCATATCATTTGTCAAGATTTGATACCAGTTGGAACAGATCTTTGTGTGGGTTTCTTGCTGAAGTAGTTGATTTTACTAGTAATGCCCAGCACACGACAGCACTGTTACATTCAGTCAGCACTTACTTTCTGTTATGTGGAGACAGCTTATTAATGTGGGAGGAGGCCTTTCCGCTTCCTTCTTAGAGTCATTCTGAAGGTGAGGTGTTCCAGTTCACATTCTTACCTGTGTGTGGAAGCTATGCTACCTCTTCTTTCAACATTACACCTTTGTCTTTCACTCATTAGACCCCTAACATGCGCACACACATACATGGTTGTCAATCAGTAAGTGGGTGTAATAATGAAGTAATTACGTACTATTTTTAAAGTCCTGAAACTTAATGAAGAAGACATTTTTTTTCTTCATCATCATGAACTAAAGTAAACTTTATTATTATAAATTGTTACTTTTCAAACTCTGAATGAAAATGAGATTAGGACGAGACTAAATTAAAACATGCATCATGCTCCTTTTTTTTCTTCTCCAAGAGGGATTAGAGACTACTATATTTGCAATTTTTTTATTATTTTATTTTTTGAGATTACATCATTTTCTCTTCCCTTTTCCTCCCTTCAAAATCTCCCATTAACCCCTCCTTGCTCTTTCAAACTCATGGCCTTTTTTCATTAATTGTTGCTGTGTGTGTGTCTGTCTGTCTGTCTGTCTGCGTGTCTGCCTGCCTGCCTGCCTGCTCTTTCCTGGGGAAGCTATTTCTCCCACGTCAGCATTCCTTAGTTGCCTGTAGTTCTTCGTCTGTGGTTGAGGCCTCCTGGCCTTTCCTTCTTCCACATTAGCATGTCTGCTGTGACATTCTTGTTCAGCTCATGTTTAGACAGTAGTATTGGTGAGACTGCAAGGCTGTGGCTTTTCTTGGTGTTTCCTTGAATGAGTGAGAACTAACTTACCCGTGGGTATAAGGATAAACATTTAGAATGTACTTGGGGATTAGGCTGGGTTAGTAAAATATCAGTTGTAGGTTCTTCTCCAAGATGTATGACGTCACTATCACCATGTAGTCGGCTAGGGTTCCAGGACCAGAATGATTTGTTAGGTGAACCTTACATCCTACTAGAGAGCTGTTGGTTACTGCCAAGGTACGCGTGCCCCTAATACACCCTCGGGGCTATGGTGCCATACTGGTGGTTATTATGGTTCATAGGCATCATAGCTGGGTAGGCCTGTTGATTGCTTCCCTCCTTTGGAAGCTTGCATTCTAACTGGGCCCTGTGTCTGAAGTGTATGGTATATACAGCAATAGGAATTTACCTCTGTGGGCTCAGCAGTCAAAGGCAGTAGTCAATAACCAATAATGCCGGAGTCTCCTGGACAACTCTGACCAACAACTCAAAAGAAGGCTTCTAGTGCCTGCTGTTAGGTTTTTTTGTTAGGTAGATAGTTATATAGTATGATTCCTTAGGACCTTTTCAGACATCCTTACTCCCTCTTTCTGTCCCTTTTCACAATTAGAGCCCTCCCCCCAGTTTTCCCATTTCCGCTTTCAGGTAACCTGCTCTTACCCTCCCTTATTCCCGTCCCCCTGAAATGCCCTGTTTTGTTTTTCCTGGTTTCTGCAGTTGCTTCAGGTTATGCACTCATGTCTGAAAATTTGGAGCTAGGAGCCTCAAATGAGAGGGGTGTCCTTTTAAAGTCTTCATCTCTCTCTTCGTGCCTACATTTTGCCTGCCTACACATACATGGTACTTTCTCAGAATCTGTCTTCTAAAACACAAAAGCTTTACACTTTTCTGCTGTCTGAGAGTGTTCTGTGAGAATGACTGTTTCCTCCTTTGATCCAAAAGCAGTGAGACTGAGGATTGCCAGACATGTTCTAGTTGTGGGGTAACTGCTGTGCCTTTAGCCCTGAAGTCGGGTTCCTTTAGACTAGAAGCATTTCGGATGGGCTGCCTGGTGTAACTCTATTACAGTGACTGGTGTGGATTTTCTGCTTTGAGGGCACTGTGTGCGCCTGTGTAATGAGTGTGCACTGTTTAAATTCCAAGAACAGAACTGGGAACTTGGGTAACATTTGCCCTTCCTGTTTAACAAAACAAGCTTTTAACTGTATCATGAAGAAACTCTGTTTGGTAAAGAACACAGTGGGGAATGGAAGGATTTGCATTCTGCACTCAGAAGTTTGTGGCTGAACTCATATCCTGCTTTTCTTCTGATCATTCAGAATCCTGATGTTGGTTTGAAGCCTGTGTGGTATAGTCCCAAAGTTTTCATAGAAGGAGCTGATGCAGAGACTTTCTCAGAGGGTGAGATGGTCACATTTATAAACTGGGGCAACATCAACATTACTAAAATACACAAGTAAGAGTTTTTTGTTTATTTTTCAACTATGTGGGGGAAAAGTCTTTCATTTTTCTTTATGTATTAAACATTATCTAATTCAGACCCTGACTAGTGTCCTTGACATTGGTGCTGCTGACTAGTAAATTTGCCCAGATGGAGACATTAGTTTTTAGATTTATGCATTCTTATTTTATGTATATGAATATTTTGTTTGCATGAATGTATGTGTATTGTGTGGTGCTTTGTGCCACAGGAGAGGGCATCAGATGATCCCTAACTAGAGTTATAGCTGATTCCTAGCTGCTATGTGTGCTGGGAACCAGTTTAGATATAAAAAAAGTTTGTTTCAAAGCCTTTTTTTTTTTTTTTTTGGTTTTTCGAGACAGAGTTTCTCTGTGTAATAGTCCTGGCTGTCCTGGAATTTGCTCTATAGCCCAGGCTGGCCTAAAACTCACAGAGATCCACCTGCCTCTGCCTCTGCCTCTGCCTCCCAAGTGCTGGGATTAAAGGTGTGCGCCACCACTGCCCAGCTGTTTCAGAGCCTTTTGATGGCATCTCATTCAGTAATTGATGAAGGATCCTTTGGATAGGATTTATATATGTAATCTTTATATAGTTTATCTTTAGCTAAATAGTAGATTGGCCGATGTTAATGGTGAATTTTACTTTCTAGTAAATATTATGTGCTACAGGTTTTCAGATTATTTAAATGTACTATGTTTAAGAGTTACATAAGTTCTGAAATCTTAATTATGTGGTCATTGTCCTACACGTGCCTGTAATTGTTAACTTAGCATTGCAGGTTTATAGTGCTTAGTAGACCAGGTGACTTAAATTCCTAAGTGTGTTTGTGTTTTTCAGCAGATGTGTATAGACCTTGCTCCAGCAAATTAGTAGTAACTGACAGCAGTTTGCTCCATTCATATAACTAATGTCTATCAGACATATTAAAAAATTATGATAGATGTTTGAATTGAGTTTTTCCAAGAGAATTTTTCTTTCACCTTACTACAGAATAATGCAATTCTAACAGTTTACTTTCATTCTTTTGAATACTTTTTGATTTTTTTTATCTAGAAATGCAGATGGAAAAATTGTATCTCTGGATGCAAAATTGAATTTAGAAAACAAAGACTACAAGAAAACAACCAAGATCACTTGGCTTGCTGAGACCTCCCACGCTCTCCTGATTCCAGCAGTCTGTGTCACTTATGAGCATTTGATCACAAAGCCAGTGCTGGGGAAAGACGAGGACTTCAAGCAGTACGTCAACAAGGACAGTAAGGTACCCAAAGAAACCAATCTCGTCCTTTTGTACACAAATTCAGCATTCGGAAAGCGAATTTTAAATGTTTTAGTTGCTTAGCTAAAATAGAAAGGGCTTATAGAAATTTTATTTAAATATAAATATGTACTTGGGCCTGATGTCTCATGCCAGTAATCCCGGCATTTGGGCATTGAGGCAGGAAGATCATGAATTTGTGGCAAGCCTGGGCTACAGAATCATATTGTCCCAAAAAGCAAATATATAGCTCAGTGACAGAGGTTTAGCCTAGCATGTACAAACAGAAAAGATACAAAGAGTAATGTTGTATTTTATAAATGACGGTGAAATGCAGTGAAGTTAAGTAACTTGCTTGAGGATGCAGTAAAGAGGAGAGGTGGATTAAAACCTGTGGATCCTGCTTATAGAGCCTGTGAGTGTTGCTGAACCTCCCTACTGCATTTCATAGGTATGGTGGGAGCTTATTTTCACAGGTCTGCCAGTCAAATTATGAACAAAGTTTCCTAGAGCTATTCGGTTCATCAATGTTACGTTTTAAAAATGTGAAGAATGTTCTTGCTTGTAATCCTAGCATTCCTGGGGCTGAGGAAGGAAGATTGCTAGCTCCAGGTTAGATTTGGCTTCATGGTGAGATGTCACAAAACAAAGCCAACCAATCAAAATACTCAGCACTGGAATTAAGTGTGCATTCTCACACAAGCATTTTCATACGTGTCATGGGGATCCTACTCAAAGCAAAGGCTTTTCCAAATGAACCAGTTCTGTTTCAAGTGAGCAGAGTCCAGCTGTTGGAGCACTCCTTACAGTTTACAGTTATCTTAGTGCTCTGCTTTGAATACGTACATTCGTTCTGTATCCTTTTCATAGCATGAAGAACTAATGCTAGGGGACCCCTGCCTTAAGGATTTGAAAAAAGGAGATATCATACAACTGCAGAGAAGAGGATTCTTCATATGTGACCAGCCGTATGAACCAGTTAGGTAAATATTGTGGCCTTTTTTGTATTTGGTTTGGCGGTGATGAGGATTGAGCCCACAGTCTCACAAGCAAGCATTCTACCCCAGCTGTCTTTTAGGTAAATAAATGTGACTTCCAAACAGAATCTTTGAAGTTCTCACAGTGAATAATTTAAAAGTTGAACTTGATTAAAACACTGTGCCTGATCAATCCCTGCTCAGTTTAATTTGATCTCCTATACTTATTATTTCAGACTTGAGTAATTAGTAAGCAACGCACACTGGACATTAATAAGTTATTCAGTTCTAAAGTGAAACATCTTGCAATTCCCCATGAGATGTGAGCAGGTAAAGATCATGTGCTGGAAGCAGTGAGATGTTGAAAACAGTGCCCCTCCCTCCCCACAAAAATACTGGAAGCAGTGTGTGTGTAGGATGATGATAGCTGATGTGGCTTTGTGCTGTTCACTGTACAAGAGACGTTTGTTCAGGACTACTTAGGTTAGATTCTCAGCTCAGACTACTCTTTAGACCTCTTTTACATTAGTACAGGAGAGACCAAAAAAATCAGGCCCACTGTTAAGTAAGTGGCATTGCCACAAGAATGCACTATAATTTGAAAAGCATTAACTATGTATCATTGAATTTATCTAGTAATTCAGTTCTAATTGCTGTTTAGATAATTTTGTTCAAATAAACTTTTGGCTATTTTCTTTTTAGCCCATATAGTTGCAAAGAAGCCCCGTGTATCTTGATATATATACCTGATGGTCACACAAAGGAAATGCCAACATCAGGATCAAAGGAAAAGACCAAAGTAGAAACCTCAAGAAAGGAGGTAAATGCTGACTCCTACAGAGAGCTCTGAAACCTGTAAATTTTATATGCCAAGGCTTAGAAATGTCTTTTTAAGATGTGGTGGTTTTAGCCAGGCGGTGGTGGCGCACGCCTTTAATCCCAGCACTCGGGAGGCAGAGGCAGGCGGATCTCTATGAGTTCGAGGCCAGCCTGGTCTACCAAGTGAGTTCCAGGAAAGGCGCAAACGCAAAGCTACACAGAGAAACCCTGTCTGGGGGGGGGGGGACGACAAACAAAAAAAGATGTGGTGGTTTTTCTTGCCTTTGAGATTCTGGGATTGAAGAGGATACCAAGTGCTGCTCTGTGCTTTGCTGTTTGTTTCTATTATCTTTTCTGGGAAGATTTTTGTTTTGTTTTGTTTTGTTTTTGTTTTTTGAGACAGGGTTTCTTTGTGTAACCCTGGAACACTCTCTCTGTAAATCAGTGTGGCCTCAAACTCACAGAGATCCATCTGCCTCTGCCTCCCGAGTGCTGGGAGTAAAGGTGTGTGCTACCACCACCCAGCGAGAACACAATTTCTTAAAGATGTAATTTTACTGTACTAAAAAACTGAGACAGCCTAGACTGACAACATTTCTGGGAGACTCCCTCACCCCCTGCAGTAGATCTTTTTCCCCACCCTCTCTTTCTTCTTTTATTCCATTTTATTTTTTAACAGGATTCTTGTTATTTGTACTTTTCCATCACACACTACCCTGTAGAGAGAGCTCCTCCCTCCTGCTATTAAGGTTCTGAAAAGAGAAGGAAAAGGAAGTTTCTGTGGTGTGGATGGTGGGAAAAGCTCCTTTGCCTCTTAGATGGTGAATGTGAATATTTTCTGCTTAATAATCTCTGGGAGTGAGGTAGGAAACCCGCCTAGCTGTCTGGTTTCAGAAGGGCTTTGTAGATTGAGAGGCATGTCTTGTTCTCTTCATGCAGAGTGGATTTGGAGATGGTGACAGATAGAGAGCAGTAGGGTGGGAGTCTTTTATAGGCCAGACCTATAGGCTTGTCAGATGTCCCTTTTCGTGGTTCTTTAATCTCTCAGGATTTTGAGTGTCAACCCTTAGCCATATGAGTTCACAAAAGTCTCTACATAGTTAAGCTCAAAAAGCCAGTAAAATATTTATGTCTTAATAATTTAGTGCTGTTTGAAAAAATTACACAAGTAAATTGAAGAAAAGATTTTAAATATTATTTATTCTTAAAATGGTATACTAATTGAAAAAAACAATAGTACTTTTATTTTTTCTTGAACCTTTGATTCTGATTACACACACTGTGCTTACTTCCTGTCCATGTTGATTTTTGTGATATTTGCTTTTTAAACACAGCAGCTGTGCAAAGTAGAGCGTTTTCTGAGATGTTTCATCAAAAGTAATGTAACACACTTGTGTTAAAACTGAACTGCTGTGAGCTAGTAGCACAGTGTTTTGTCAGGCATATTGTTCTGTTTCTCTTAGATACTTAAAATATCCCATAGAGCTGCTGGGAACTTGCTGACACCTTTGGATAACCTATACAGGTGGGATCCGTGGATCTTAGCAAATGGGTGGGGATCCATTGAAGACAGTAGCGTGAGGATATAAGGTTATATTGGTGGTGTGTGATCAGGCTTTATCTAGCAAGAGCTAGGGAAGGATGGGGGGTGGGTAGGAAGTAGGAGGTGGATTCAGGGTGTAGAATTAGGAAAAACAGTAACTTCTAGATTTATTTTGGTTGACTGGGTAAATAAATAACCTGAGGCAGGAAAGACAGAAGATATAGTTCATTAGGAGAGGAAAGACTGGCACTATTTACAGTGAGCATGTATGTCTTACACTTTATGCTAATTTGAACAGACTAAAACCTCTGAGTTTACCCAGAAGGAAAAAGAGAGAAACAACAGTTTAAGTGGCAGCATCCTTATAACTATTTTTGTGCAATGATTATATACCAGCAATTTCAAACTTTGGGCTTCCTCCTTTCCTGACCCTTCCTCTTTCTCTGTAGCCTCATCATGCTAAGTAAGTGATCGGCCACTGAGCTATGTATAGATGTAACCATCTTAATTAAATAGGAAACACAGAGCCAACGCAAAGATGAAAGCCCAAGAGGTCAGAGCAATAGCTAAGAGCTAAAAACCTTACCTTCACTGCCGCTGCAGTCTTCCTCAGCAAGAGACCTACTTCCTGTGTGTCTGTCTTCTTATAGACTTTCTGTGCTGCCTTCTCATTGGTTGTAAACTCAACCACATGACCTCCTAGTCACTGCCTGTCTATACAGACCTCCAAGTCTTCTGTGGTTGGTATTGAGATTAAAGGCGTGTGTCTCCGTGCTGGCTGTGTCCTTGAACACTCAGAGATCTGCCTAGCTCTGCCTCCCAAGAGCTGGGGATTAAAGGCGTGCACCACTACTGCCCAGCTTCTGCTATGGCTTGCTATTAGCTCTGTCCCCCAGGCAACTTTATTTATTAACATAGAAATAAAATCACATTTCAGTACAAATAAAATATCACCATAGCTATGTATCCCAAGCCCAGAACCCCTTAGATACTTAAAATAATTTGTTTATGTAGCTTTTTTTTTTTAATTTAACTTTTTTTTTGTATGGTTGTTTTGCCTGTATGTATGTCCAAATCACCTGTGTGTCTGGTACTCACAGATACCAGAAAAGGGTATCATTCCCTGGAACTTACAGATGGTTGTTAGCGGCCATGTTGGTGCTGGGAACTGAACCCAAGTCCTCTGTAGGAGCAATTGGTGCGTTTGACTGCTGAGTCATCTCTCCAGCCCCGATAGTTTTGTGTTTGTCAGTAGTTACCAAACTAAAATTTAAAAGCATTTGTCTATTACTGTATCCTGTATTGAGACACAGTCTGGCCATGTTGCCCAGGTTGGTTTAAATTAGCCATCCTCTACCTCTTCTTCCTAATGCAGTGTTTATAAGAATAAGTGGCCATGCCAGATTGGTGAACTGGGAAGGTTTTAAAAACTGCTAATTCACTTAAAATAACAAAACCCAGTTGCATATTAACATAAATAACTTTTGGTTTTTTGGGGAATGTGTGGGGGCCAGAATCTCACAGTATATTCCAGGCTGGCCTTGAACTAGCTGGCTAAGTAGCTCATGCTTGTCTTGAATTTATAATCCTACCTCAGCTTCCTGAGTGCTGGGATTACAGGGATTACAGTCATTATTCCAGGACAAAGCTTGCTGCTCAAAGAAAGGTGTCATATTGAAGTTTGTAAATCCTTTATGTTGTTGTTGTTTGCAGGAATGCAGTTGTTTGTTTTGTTTTATTTTGAGATAGGTTCTCACCATGCAGTCCTGGTTGACCTAGAACTTGCTATGTAAATCAGGCTGGCCTTGACCTCAGTGTGATTCCCCTGCTGTAATTAAAGGCCTGTGCCACCATACCCAGCTTGCAAATCTCTTTAATGTCTTACTTAAGCACCTCTGAAAACTTGAACTGAACACTCATCAAGAGAATGAGATCACAAAAGGCCAATTACACCTTAGTATTATAATGAAATAGCTGTGCCCTTCTAGGCCCTCTTTGAAGGGACTGCAGAAAGAGTATAGGCTTAATACAAACCACTGAATATCTTGTTTGATGTCGTCGTTTAGATCATAGCTGTGACCATCAAAGGTTAAACTAAGTTGAACATCCAGAGTAATACCTTCACCTGGGTACCACATGATGGTGGCTCTGGTGGATATGGCCTCCAGCATGGTAGTGTCATGGTGGGGAGGCTACTTAGGGTAACAGCTCATACCTCCAGAAGTGAGGGTCTGGAAGAAAAGAAGCAAAACAACAAATATCAGAAGTGTGTGTTCAGTAGGGAAAGGAGAAACGGCATTGCCTTTATGGTTGTAGCCTGGAAGGTCTCACAGAGTCAAGTCTGCTCTGTACTATTAGGAAGATAGTTCTAAGCCTGCCCAGATTCAGGGCAGCAGATACACACTTCTAGGTGGGAGGAATTTCAAAGAATGTATGGATATGCTTTGAAACCACAAACCCTAAAAAAAAATTGAAGTGCAGTTGACCATTCAAATGCAGTTGACTGGTATTTATTTGTACTCAGTATTGTAGTGAAAGATTTCTGTAGTCTTAATGGTTTCCTTTTGATGATCCTTGAAGGTATTTGCCTCTAGTAAGAGACTATTACTGTCAAAATTGAAGTCTGAATTAGGACTTACTGATGCATGGTGTGTGTGTGTGTGTGTTTCTTGCTTCAGCTCCCAAGTTCTAGGATTACATTAAGTATATGCTACCACATCTGATTCTCTCAGAGTATCTCAATGAATTCTTTGCTAATAAATAAATGACACATCTCAACTTTTAAAAAATGTTAATGATAATGCTGAATGACTTTTTACCGATTAATTTCTATTTTCTCATCAGTCTAAATGGGTTAAAAATACTTAACCTTTATAACAGCATGCATAGTTATTTTATGTTACATTTCTGGTATATATGGTAAGGGTGATTTATTTTTATTTATTTATTTTGTTTATTTGAGACAGGGTTTTTTTGTGTGGCTCTGGCTGTTTTAGAACTAGCTCTGTAAACCAGGCTGACCTTGAACTCACAGAAATCCACCTGACTCTGCCTCCTGAGTGCTGGCATTAAAGGTGTGTGCACCACCACTGCCTGACCTGAATAAATATTTAACACTAGACAGTAAATGTTTACTCCACCAGGTGCTGTGTGGTACAAGAAAGTACCAAATAATACCTACCCAGAGACTTTAACATTTAGTTCTTAGACCAGCACGACCAATAAATAAATAGCAATTAGTATCCAGTTTAAATCAGAATAGATCTTCTAGCCCAGTGGTGATTTATTCTTGACCTGAATGAATGCATTATACTTTTGGTCTTCTAAAGAGAAAGAGGCAGGTTCCTATGGACTCCTCTTACCTCCCTTGGGTTTTCCTATGATGAGAATGCTGCAGTGACTGTCTGTTTACCTCTTTGTCTGCTGCTGCCATTTCTGTGGGGATAAAGTTTTTAGATGTGAGCTGATTCATCTGAGCTTTTGAAAGAATTGAAATAAAAGTTTTTACAAAATATGATGAAATAGTAAGTTTGATATAAGCTTGTGAGCTGTTTGACATGGATTAACACTTTACTCTTGGTTTTCTGCACCCATAGACAAGCTCTGCTTCTAAAGAAAGACCAGTGCCTGCTGTGAGTAATACTGGTGCTGCACCTGAGGATTCCTCCATCCTTTACAGCAGAGTGGCGGCTCAGGGAGAGGTGGTCCGTGAGTTGAAAGCCAAGAAAGCAGCAAAGGAAGATATAGATGCAGCTGTGAAACAGCTGTTGGCTTTAAAAGCTGAATATAAACAGAAAACTGGGCAGGAGTATAAACCTGGGAACCCCTCCACTGCAGCATCACAGAGTGCTTCTACTAAGTCTCCATCCAGCCCTGTGGAAAACACATCTCTCTACGATAAAGTTGCTGCCCAAGGGGAAGTGGTGCGCAAGTTGAAAGCTGAAAAGGCTCCTAAGGTCAGTATGTTGAGTCCAGAGTACGTTGTAAGCAAGCCTGTGAATTCTGTTTGAACACAGTCCCCTCTCCCCATGAAACAGTGTGTAGGCTCCCTGTAAATGAACAGTTATTGCCTGCTGTGTGCCAAGACAGAAAATAAACTCACAGTTGAGACTGGAGAGGTGACTCAGTGGTTAAAGTTGCACACTGCTTTACAGATGATCCAAATCTGGCTTCCGGTGCCCACGTCAAGCTGTTCACAGCTTCCTCTCTGATCTCAGTGTGCACCTGCTCTCGTGTGCACATACATATACACAGTTACATATACACAGTTACATACAGACACATAATTAAGAGGAAATCTTTACAAGGAAAAAGAAATTTAAATGTTAAAGAAAAAATATCCCTCAGTTCATGGAGGTGAGGGGCGTTGGAAACAAGACAGACTCACTGTAACTTTGTGACACGAGTGTATTTGTAGTCAAGAGTGATGGGGAAGGAGAAGACAATTCATAAAGGATGTTTAAAATATTCCTTGAAGGCTTTTTTTTAAAAAACAAACAAACAAACAAGGTCTCTATGTAGCCCTGGCTGTCCTAGAACTTATTATACAGATCAGGCTGTCCTTGAACTCACAGACTGCCTGCCTCTGCTTCCAGGGTGCTGGGATTAATGGTATAGGCCACCACACCTAGAGGTATCACTCAGTTGAGAGTCTGTGTTTAGTAGATGTGAAGCTTAGATTGATCCCCAGCATAGCACACACATACATTCCTGAGGTAATAGAAGCCTTTTACAGATGGCAGAGTTCACAAAGGGGCATTTTGACTGTGGTTCTTAGCCCTACATGCATTAGAAGCTTTAGAAGTCTTATTGAAACACAAGGACCATGTGGCCTCTCTTCCTTTAAGCTTCAGGAAGAGAGATACCATCTGTCTTTTGTATTATTAGCTACATTTCTCATCTCTTACCAAATAACCCAATAGGCAGTATAAGGGGGAAGGTTTATATTGTCACTCACAGTTCAGGTACTGTAGTTCATTATGGGTAAGGCATGAAGGCAAGAGTCTCACAGAAGTGGGGACAGGAATTTATTCACGCCTCGGTGGACTAGGACACAGAAAGGAGAATGCAGGCACTGATCTGGCTTTCCCTCTTCCTTCTCTTAGTTTATTCTGGGCCCCTAACGTTGGATGGTGCTCCCCATCTCAGCAGACTTCCTTCAGTTAATCCTCTCTGCAAACACCCTATAGACACATCCAAAGGTGTGTCTCCTAGGTGATTCTAAGTCCACTTAGGTTGGCAATGAAGAGTAACCCTCATAATGCATGTCCAATTAGTTGTTCAGGTGGTGCTGGTGCTGCCGGCCCAGGTATTGGAAAAAAGCCACCTTGCCTGGCTTTGGGTTTTTCTTTTGTTTTGTTTTTGCTTTTGTTTGTTTATATGGCAAATATTCCTGATTTCTTCTGGTCAAAAGTCTTTGAGACATGCCATCAGCAGCCTTAGCCAATCACAGAGTAGAATCAATCAGTTGACTCACCCATCTTTTGAATAGCCCTGAAAATAGTATAGGTTTTTAAACTGGCCATTAAACTTGGCTGTGAGACCTTATCAACCTGAGTGGATGTGTGATCCTTGGCACCAGTGATGTGGTTGCAAGAAGAGCTGAGGGAAGAAGACATAGTTCAGGGATGGATGGATGGATGGAAAGGAAGTGTGGGATAGGTGGGATATGGGGTCCATTGGAGGAATGAACATGAACCGGAGGGCAGTCAACATTTCAGAGGCAGGTACAAATCCACACGCTCCATCATTCTTCATGTTGAGGCCATGCCTGATCCTTCCAGGTCCTGTATGAGCACAGATGGCTCTTTAAAATTTAGAAAAATTACACTTATTCCTTATGTATTTAGTGTCCCAATGATTTTTTTTTTTAAATACAGCAGCCATAACATGGCAAAGACTTTATGAAGCACTGAACTTTAGATTCTGCAGCCCAGTTTAGTGTTGGAACACCGCCTGCCATACTGGGTAGTCTGTGTTGTCTGTGTCTGTTCTGTGCTGTAGGTGTGGAATTGGGTAGTTGAAATTAGACTCACAGAGCCTGATCCCTGCCCTAGAGCAGAGGGTATTGAAGACTTACATTGCTAGTTTACAAACTAATTCTGGGCTCTGTGCACTGCTGTTCCAGCTGGTACCAGCTGGTGAAGTCATGACTGCTCTGGAGCTATTTCTTACAGGTTTGGTGGTTCAAATAAGCACAGATTTCTAATTAGAAGATACTGTTTTTTAAAATCCTGTGATCTTTTGTTAGTCTCAATATCTTCTAAACATGGACCATAAGCTTCAGCATTCCCTTCAGCTGGAAACATCACTGGTTCTGATTCCCATTCCCTCCTACCCACCAAGTGCAATGCAAACCTCTGCTCTGGGGAGGAGTTTATTACTGTTGTGTGTAAATATTGCATGTGCTAAGGAGAAAAGGTAAACTTTTTTAGAGAGAAAATTTGACGTGTCCTGGGAACACGTCAAATTTAAATATTTAAATAGCTAAGGGAACTAGATTTTTCTTTTTGATGTTCCCTTCATTCTCCATGTTGAAATGCTCCCATCTAGTGGCTGCTGCAGAAATAGCTTTTCATGTATTTGCATTCTAAATGAGACCAGATGAGCACTTGTATTTTTCTCCATTCTCTTCACCTCCCAATCTTGAATTTAATTTTAGGTTTAGTTTTGCATTCCTCAGATTCAGTCTGAAACCTAAGAAATTTTGTGTGGATTGTTTACATCATTATTAGTCCATATTGGTAACTATGTAAAATTTTATGTATGTAATCCATATTTCATAAGCTCAAAACAGCCTTTGTCCATTAAGAATTTAACATCTATTAGCTCTGGGTGTTATATATTGTTCCAAGAAGTAAGTACATCATACAGTTTCACTTAGCAAACTCTTTTAACCCAAAAACAGTTTAAAAGCTTACTTTTCTCACCCTTTAGTTGTACCTTATGTACTGCCAGAGACACACTCAAGTGATAGGAAGTATGTGTATTCATGTATGGTGTGCATGTGTGTGAAGGTGTGTGCTTGCCAGATGTTGACTGGAGGAGGCCTCCTCTGTCTGTGTCGACCTCATTTTTTGAGACAGGGACCCACTGAAGCTGGAGCTCACTGTTTTGGCTGGACTGTCTGGCTAGCGAGCCCCTCACGCACAGTGAGGTCATTGTTCCTTGCACTTGTGATGCTCTGGAGACTGTAGTCAAGATCACAGGATATAGTTTCTGTCTACCTCTTCCCATGTCACTGGGGGTCAAGCACTTAGTTTCTGATATGTGCTGCAAGACAGTCCTTATGAAACACTTAGTATGGCATCTGGCATAGAGTAAATATGCATTGAAATGATACATTTCTTTGTTAATAATTCTAATTTCCCTCAAGAACCTTAGGAACTTTCTAAGTCATCAGGGAAATTTGCATAGTGATTGGTAGAGTTTTTCTCTTATTTTGGAAGTATGTATTAGACATGTAATCTTGGTAGAATATTCAGTAATGTAATAGATTGTTTACCTTAATTTTCTATAATATTTCAAATTTATGTTGTCAAACAAGGAATTGTTTCTTATGTAACCATCATTTGACTTCAAACTCAAGTGAATGTTTAAACGTGTGTGTGTGTGTGTGTGTGTGTGTGTGTGTGTGTGTGTGTGTGTGTGTGAATGTAGGGCATATGTGGAAGTCAGAAACAACTGTGGGAATCATTTCTCTCCTGGGTCTAAGTCAGGTCACTGGAACTTATTTCAAAAAGTATTATAGACATATTTCCAAGGGTATCCCTTGTTTTCTCCCCATTTTCATTCTTTTAGCTAATGGTGCACTCGCCTTTCTTTATTCTGCCCTCCCCTCCGATTTCTTCTGTCCTTCTCCCTGAATTCTCGTTCCCTTTCTCTTTCACTTTTCATTTAACTGTGACCTTTTTCTTAAGATTCTATTGGGAAACAGTTCTTAATTCTAAAGTAATAGCAACAAGAGTCAGGTTGGGTATATAGACAGCCTTCTCTAATTTCTTTGTTCACTCCCCAACCCTCTTTTTCTTGAATCAAGGTTCTACTGTGTAGCCCAGGCTGGCCTTGAACTCAGGCTCTTGTGCCTCAGCTTTCCTAGTCTGGAATTATGAACATCTACCAACACACCTAGGTTTTCCTTTTGCATTTACTCCCTCCTTGTTGTTCTTGGGATGATAGATTGCAAAGTCTACAGGCAGAAAAACAAAGTAACTCAAGAAGATGTGAATTGTTATCTCCTGGATGCAGGTTCCTTGAGGTTGCTCTAGTGCTGCTCCTGCATGGCTGTGAGCTAGTCTAGTGCTGCTCCTGCATGGCTGTGAGCTTGTCTTGGGTGTACTCCCTCACTCCTGTTGCATTGACTCTGTTACCCTATGCAGTGATGTGATGTATCTGTGAGGCACTCTCTTTTCACTAAGTTTCTCAATCAGATGTTGATTTGTGGTGCATTTTGAGGTCAGGCATCCAGCTTGAGTTCTTTCCCTGTACTGCTATCTGCTGTGGTAGAGTATCAGGTGTCTCCTTGCTGAGGGTGTCATCCTTTCTGTTTATGTTGAATTATCAAATATTAAAATATGCAGGTGTGCATGTAACTTAAGACTTCAACATATTTTGTCACTTCTTTTTAGTCTTTGAAGTGGTCAGTGGAGACTGGTTTCAGAACTCAATCAGATAACAAAACAAAGGGGTGCACAGTCCCTTATAAGGAGTGTGGTATTTCCATATTATCTGTTTATTTCCTTCTATGTATTTGTGTGCTTAGAATCCTCTTGGGATTACTTACAGTACCTAATATGATGTAAATAGTTGTCCTATTTAGGAAATAATGAAACATCGGTATATTTTCAGAATAGAGCAGTGTTTTGCCACATGCATCTTTTAATATAGAAAGTATATTTTATTCAACCGAGTCTTTGAAAGGCTTTTAGAAAGAAATTATTAGTCCAGTTTTTTCTTTCCTTGCCCAATTTTTTATGATGCAGTTTTTTTTTTTTTTTTTTTTTTTTTTTTTCAAATATTTTTGGTCTTTGAATACTTGGATCTCTGGATATAAATGGCTAAGTGTACTTCGATAATGATTAAAGACTTTGAAATGACATTGAAATATTTATAGATGTGAAATACTTCTCTTCCTCTTTATTTTCAGGCTAAAGTAAATGAAGCTGTAGAATGCTTACTGTCCCTGAAAGCTGAATATAAAGAAAAAACTGGGAAGGAGTACGTCCCTGGTCAGCCCCCAGCATCTCAGAAGTCACATTCAAGTTCTGTTAGCAGTTCTGAGCCTTCTGGTCCGCAGACACCAGAAGCTAAAGTGCTCTTTGACAGAGTGGCTTGTCAAGGAGACGTAGTCCGGAAACTCAAAGCGGAAAAAGCCTCGAAGGTCAGCGTGGGTTTGCTTTGTGTGGTCCTACTTTCTATTAATTTACATAGCCACGTGTAGCTAGGGACTGCTGTTAAGACAGTGCTGTGCATAGATCACCTATTTCTAGTGCTGTAGGCTAGTGTTGTCCCTTTTATAGTCTTTATTTTCTTAGTGTGTTTTAGCATTTTGTGTCTACATCTGTTGCCCTTAATTAATTGTTGTAAGCCTGGTAAATCTGGGTGTGTATTGTTAACGTATGCCAGGACAGTAATTTTCACTGTGTGTTGTTTTCTCTGTCCTCCTTCGTTACACTGAAGGATCAAATAGATTCAGCTGTACAAGAACTCCTTCAGCTGAAGGCACAGTACAAGTCACTGACAGGAATTGAGTATAAGCCTGTGTCTGCTACTGGGTCTGAAGACAAAGATAAGAAGAAGAAAGAAAAAGAAAATAAATCTGAAAAGCAGAATAAGCCTCAGAAACAAAATGATGGCCAAGGGAAAGATTCTTCGAAAAGCCAGGGCAGTGGGCTGTCATCGAGTGGAGCGGGAGAAGGGCAGGGGCCGAAGAAACAGACCAGGTACTAACCGTTTCTGCGTGGATTCAGTCCCCAAGAGTCTGTCTTTAATATAAGCAGGTCTTGGTTTACTATCATCAAGGCAGAGTGCTCATCCTCTGGCGTCAGTAGATAACATCTATCAAGTTAATACAGGTAGCACATCATCTGCTCCATGTGCCTCGATGTACAAGAAGTCCCTGTACTTTCCCACGTGTTGTGTTTCCTCCGCCATGGAGATGAGTTGTCACACTGTCACAGGTCGAGTGTCTGTCTCACTGTTCTGTTGCTGTGATGAGACACCACGGCAGCTTATAGAAGGAAGGAGAGTCTGTGACCACCTTGGCAGGGAGCATGGTAGCAGGCAGGCAGGCATGGTGTTGAGCAGGAGCTGAGAGCTCCCATCTGATCTGCAGGCAGAATGAGAATGAGACTGGGCCTGCATGAGCTTTTGAAATCCCAAAGCCCAACCCCAGGGACACACCCCCTCCAATAAGGCCACACCTCCTGGTCCTTCCCAGTTCACCAACTGAGAATCAAACATTTAACACTTTGAGCCTATGGGGTGCTCAGCCTTTGGAGTCTAGACAAACAGTGCTGAGTGCAGAAAGCCCTGAAGTAGGAAGCAGTTGTGATCCGAGATGTACTAGGTAAGGGGCACTAAGCTAGTGAAGCTTAAATACACAGTGCTTTGTGGGCTGTCTTCTTTCAAATGAAAGTCTGTCATAAGGAGTAAATAAGAATTTTGTTCCCAATAGGATTTTGAAGTTGATAGTTTAAATATAAAGCAGCTGGCTTAAGGACCAGACAGTAGATTGTATGTCCTCTTCAGTGTTTCCCTGTCTGTGTGAAGAGTGTAGCTCTCCTTCCAGAAGTACAGGCTAAAAATACTGTGATGGGCTTCCTGTCATGGCTTCCTAGAAGGAAATGCTATTACTGAGGTAGTTTGATTTCTTCAGCTGAATATCAAGTTTAACTGCTCCTCATGTTCATGTACTATCTATCTCCTTAGAGAATACAGCAGCAGCTCCTCCTGGTTTTATGTATCGACTTAGCATTCGGTAAATGTATAGAACAGTGGACAAGAGGTTAGAGCCTCTCTCTTCCCTTCACCTTCTGACCACCCATGTGTAGCCCTCAGTTTCACATAGAGAAAAGAGAGAAATTGTAAATACATTATAAATCTAAGGCCATAAAGCCTTGCTTGCAAACGGGAAAACATGTGCTTCTTACAGAACACAGTTAATAGGCAGAGAGATCTTTCGGTCATTTCGTTTCTTGGTGGGGGACCGAGTCTTCCTGTGTAGCTCAGGCCTGCCTTGAACTCGGTCTTTCTGCCTCAGCCTTCCTTTTGAGGTTATAGGTGTGCGCACCCGATGGCCAACTAACGGTGAGACTTAGAGGAAAGAAGTATTGCAGAGTAGAGGTTGATCAGGGGAGGGGGGAGTCGAGGACTGAACAAAAGGGGCTTCACTTCTAGGCAAGTGTCCTACTCAGTCCCCAGTTCCAGTGTTGGATTAGTTGGGGTTTTGTTGTGTTTGTTTGTTTAATTTAAATGTTTATTTTTACAAACTTCCACCTCTACATCTTCTATTCAGTATGAAATATAGGTGTATATACACTTATATGTGAATATTCATTTATCTGTATGGTCGGTAGCTGCTGTTTTTATTACTTTTTATATTTTACTTTTGGTGAGACACTGATTTTTCCCCCCCCGCCTTGAAACAGGGTTTCTCTGTGAAACAGTCCTGACTGTCCTGGAACTCACTGTGTAGACCAGGCTGGCCTCGAACTCACAGAGATCTGCTTGCCTCTGCCTCTCAAGTTCTGGGATTAAAAGCGTGTGCCATCACTGCTTGGCAGCACTGATCTTTTTAGTTGTTAATATCACCTGTGTTGAGATTGACAAAGCTTTTTTAGTAGAGAATATATGTGAATAGACTTTGTTTTTGCCAAATATATTTTAATTGAAAAAGAATTTTATAATAAATAAATGTTTTCTTTAAAAATCCTAGTTCTAAACAGATTTGTCCTTGGCAGTTTTCATGGACAACATCTAACCAACTTTTGCGAAGCTGTTTTGATGCTGAGCAGGTGTGATGATGCCCATGATCTCAGTACTGCACAGGCAGAGGCAAGAAAACTGTCCAAGCGTGGGCCAGTTTGATCTACAAGTTATAGCTAAGCAGGGGCTAAATAGAGAAAACCTCCCTGTGTTAAAAAACAAAGACTGAATTGCTTTCCAGATTAAAAGCATTATTGTGGAAATGAATAGAAAAAGAAGTAAATACAAAAATGACTGAACATTACGAACTCCCCTGTTGAGCTTATATTCTTACTTTCAGCTCAGCCTGCTGCGGTTTGAACGTATTCCGTAGTGTGTATGCTGGGAACTCAGTGGATAGGATGCTCAGGTGGGGCCTTTGCAGCAGTAATTAAGATAAGCCGAGGTCCAGGAGATGGGGTCCAGTGATGGTGTTAATTAAAACAAAGGAAGAGTCCCCAAGCCAGCAGCTTCCTGGTACCTTGCTGTGTCACGTCCAGCACAAGTTATGCCCCTAGAGGGCCCTCTCCACCCACGAGACCGATGCCTGCACCAGGAGCCAAGTGAGCTTCTGTTCTCTAGATGGCTTGTTCTCCAGTATAGAAAGCAGACTAAGACACAAATTAAAAAGCAGGTGCCAAATGAAGAATTCATTTTTCCTTTTGCATGTCTGCAGATTGGGTCTTGAAGCAAAAAAAGAAGAAAATCTTGCCGAATGGTACTCGCAAGTGAGTATGCTTTCAGTGGGCTTTTATGTTAACATTCTCAAGGTTGGCTTTATGTTCAGATTCTAGTCTAGGGAGAAAAGTAGGCCTAACAATGTGATTTCTCCCCCTTCCTCATGTACACACACACACACACACACACACACACACACACACACACACGTACTTTTGTGTGTGTTCTAGCATGTGCGTTTGTATGTGCACATGTGCATAAATGCATATGGGTGTTACCCTTAGAAAAGTCATTCACCTCCTTTGAGACAAGATCTCTCTTGACCTGGCCTCACCAATTAGGCTAGGCTGGCCGGCCAGTGCACCCTAAAAGCCCTCTTGTCTCTGCTCTCCCTCCTTCCCCAGCATTGAAATTACAGTTGCACATCTCACACCATTACACTTGACATTTTAGGGGTCTGGGGATCAGTGCAAGGCAAACATTGTACCTATGCCCGTGCCATCTCCCATGATGCCCATTATAATAACTATCATGTCAGGTGTGGTGGCACATGCATGTAACCCCAACACTTGGAAGAGGATAGCAAGAGAACTTGAGTTCCAGGCTAGCTGGCCTACATAGTGAAACTGTCTCAAAATAAAAACTAAAAAGAAAAGAAGGCTAGGGGTGTAGCTCAGTGGAACGTCTGCAGACTTTAGAGTCCTGTTGTGTTTTGCTGCTGCATGTAGGAAAATAGGTTTTTCCTGCACATTAAGGAGGGTGTTTCCAAGCCAGGCAAGATGGCACACACCTGTTGTAATTCCAGCATTTGGGAGGCAGAAACAGGTGAGTCTCTGAGTTCAAGGTCAGCCTGGTCTACAGAGTTCTAGGACAGCCAGGGTTACACAGAAACCTCATTTTTATTTTATTTTATTTATTTATTTATTTATTTTGGTTTTTTGAGACAGGGTTTCTCTGTGTAGCTTTTTGCCTTTCTTGGATCTCGCTCTGTAGACCAGGCTGGCCTTGAACTCAGAGATCCACCTGCCTCTGCCTCCCAAGTGCTGGGATTAAAGGCGTGCACCACCACCACCGCCGCCGCCGCCGCCGCCGCCGCCACCCAGCGAAACCTCATTTTGAAAAACCAAGATAAACAAATAAATAAATGGCAATGTTTGCCGTTTCTACAGATAGGAACTTTAATTACCACATGCTCTTGCCTTTGCACTAGAATACTGGTTCAGTTTACAGGTCTTTCTCTTTAAAAGGTCATCACAAAGTCAGAGATGATTGAATACTATGATGTGAGTGGCTGCTACATTCTCCGTCCCTGGTCGTACTCCATTTGGGAATCCATTAAGGACTTCTTTGATGCTGAGATCAAGAAACTCGGAGTTGAGAACTGCTACTTCCCCATCTTTGTGTCTCAGGCTGCCTTAGAGAAGGAGAAGAGTCACATCGATGACTTTGCCCCTGAGGTACACTGGAAAAGATGGGGTTTTTCTTTTTGTGGTTTCTCTTATAAACTCAGAATTATATCTTCAGTAGAGTTAACAACCAACAAGAGACATTTGGTGCTATTCCTCCTCTTTATAATGTCCTGTTTCTTCTGCTCTGTGGCAAGTTTAGTTGTTCGTCACGTCCTCTGACTGAATGACTTGTCCATTCCCTCCTGATGACAGCAGCAAGAGTTTGGACTCTTCAGTTGACACTGAGAAAACCTGAAAGTTGACATATACTTATGCTCTTCAAAAACGCCGCTTACACCATGTCCACCATACTTTCTATCTTACCAGGTTGCTTGGGTGACAAGATCTGGTAAGACAGAGTTGGCAGAGCCAATTGCCATTCGACCCACCAGTGAAACAGGTGAGAGCAGCCTGGAGCACTGGAGAAGCTCGCTGAGCTGTTAGGGCTGGGGTTGCGTCTCACTGTTTCTCATGCTTACACTCCTTCCTGAAAACAGAATTGACTGAAAGATGAAGGCAGAGTGAAAGTTTTAAGTTGTAGATTTTATATTAAGCCATTTAACTACAGAGTTCTTTAGCAGTAGGATGTAAGTCTCTGTGTCCATCTTTCTTCTTTTTAAAGAAAAACACTTTGTTTTAGGTCCTTTATTTATTTTTATGCACTAAGCCATGAATTCATAGGGAATGGTCTCTGGCTTCACATGTATGTGGATACAGGGACAGTGCCATGTTTCCTAAAAAGCCTGGAGAATCATTTTGGCAAGTTACTGGAAGATAGCTGCCGTGGCTGAAAGGTGTTCTTCTTTTTTAAACAGCATCTATTTTTGTTCAGAGTTACAACTTTATAGGGGGAATTGTATTGGATTGTTCTTGGGATTGATTATAAATTTGCAAATGGTATTCATTTAGATTTATATTCCTGTAGTTTTTTGTTTGTTTTTGAGACAGGGTTTCACTCACATTCAACTCCAGCTGACCTGGAACCTGGTATTTAGGTCAGGCTAACCTGAACTCACAGAGACCTGATTCCCAGGTGCTGGGATTAAGGTGTGCACCACCACGCTCACCTTCCCTAGGGTTTTTAGAGTGCTTTCACGTGGCTGTGTTGTGTAATTTTCCTGCCATGGGAAGGCAGAGACAGCCATCAGTTGATGAAATAATTTTCCTGGAATTATACTTAGTGATGTATATACTTAGTGTGCCACCAGGGTCTGAGACTGTGGGCGCAGTGGCGTCCTACAGTGATTACCTGTCTTCACAGTTAGCATGCTCATTTTCTAATGCTTCTAGTATGTTTTTGTGTTTGCGCTTTTGAAATTAGAACTCTAGTTGTTTTTTTTGGTTTTGTTGTTTTCTTTCTCATACCAAATTAGTTTTGTTTTAATGATTGTACATTGTAGATAAGTCATAGTTCCTGGCAAGTGTGTTCTTCATTGGATGGGTAATCTGTGAATCTAACAAATTTGGATTCTGATACATAGCTGAATTCAGGAATAACATTGACATCTTTAAATTTGATAATGATATATGTAAGCCAAAGGAGAGAATTAAACGTTTAAGATGAAGAATGAAAATGATTTTACATAGAACACAGAGTATACTAGTCTTCGCCCAAATAGAACATGGAAACAATCAACACTTACATGAAACTAGGTGAAGCACACAAGTGTGATCCTGTTAGATAGGTTTGTCTACCTTCAGGGTTGTGATTGATAGACTAGGTAATGATGTCATTCAGGGAACCATCACAGATACTGGAGCAAACACACTTTAATTCTTTAGTTCATACTAATTATATTGCAAATTTACCTCTTGTCAGCCTTAAGGAGGAAGTCAAATCATAAATGTCTATATTTTCTTGACTTTCAGTAATGTATCCTGCATATGCAAAATGGGTGCAGTCCCACAGAGACCTGCCCATCAGGCTCAACCAGTGGTGCAATGTGGTGGTAGGTGCTCTGCGCTATTACTCGGCCACCATTGTGTGTGTCCATTGCTCTGTAGGGCGTGCTTGCTGTTTTTGAGTGTGAAAGTAGTTTTCAAAGTGTTTTAGATCACAATATTTATTTTGATTATTGGTCATACAAAGGTGCTAATAAAAAGGGCGATTTTCCTCGACTGACTGGCTTTGTCCTACATCCTCCAGCGCTGGGAGTTCAAGCACCCGCAGCCTTTCCTCCGCACTCGGGAGTTCCTGTGGCAGGAGGGGCACAGCGCCTTTGCCACCTTCGAGGAGGCCGCTGAGGAGGTAGGAGCAGTCCTCCCTCCACTGTGCCCGAGTCTCTCTAGGCCTGTTTGTTAGTGTTTGCTGTGTAACACCTGTTTGAAAATAGAAAGTTAATCCAAGAGTAAACAGATTTTAAAAACTGCTTATTAAAATTTTACTAGTAAATTTACTATTTAAAATTTTTGTATGATAAACAGATTTTAATTTATAGAAAAATTAGTCATATGGTTGAAATTAATCATTTTTAAGGTTTTCACTCTGATTACTGTATCTCTCTCAAGCACTCTTCTCTGACATTCTAAGTTTATTTGCACTTAAATGTTACTCAGCCTCACAGTGCTTTTTTGTTGAACATCTTCTTTAAGTCTCGAATTGTCTTCTTTAACCTTTCCATAATTTTATTGTTGTTTGAAGTCCTTTTCACAAACAGTTTGAAATAGTGTAGACTGACAAGCCTTTACTGAATAAACATGCCATGAATGTTGTTACAGGTCTTGCAGATCCTTGAGTTATATGCTCGAGTGTATGAAGAGCTCTTGGCAATCCCCGTTGTGAGAGGAAGAAAGACTGAAAAGGAGAAGTTTGCAGGAGGAGACTATACGACCACAATCGAAGCCTTCATATCTGCCAGCGGACGGGCCATCCAGGTATGGAAGTGCTGTGCTGCATGGCAGCTGGACGCACAGCCCACGGCGTGGCTGTGGTGTGTACTGCTTTGTTAGTGCCTGGCAGCCAGCACAGAGCAGTGGTGAGGTTTTGAACAATAAAATCGCTAGTGTGCACTCCAGTATGCCCTTCCTCGAGGTGGATCCAGATGGAGACAGTGAGCGACTGAAGGGACATCTGCTCTCTGTTCATTGCAGCATTACAGTCAAGTGGTGGCGACGTCACCTGGTAAAAACAATGCACATACCACAGTGGAATATTAGCCGTGGAAGGAGTGAAGTCTGTCATTTGCAGTACCATAGATAAAATTGAAGATGTTTGTGTTAAGTGAAATAACCAAGGCATGGCATGATCTTAGTTGTATGTGAACTCCAAGGAAGTGACTGTAGATAACTTGAGAACAGAACGGTGGTCCCTAGAAGTTGGGGAGAAGTGAGTTGGTCAGTAGGCACTAAGTTTTAGTCCTGTAGGAGTAGAACGTTACACCATGGCCAGTGATGGTGGGAGAAACCTATGGTCACAGCACTCCAAGGATCTTGAGTATGTGGCTAGTGTGAGCTACAGAATAAGACACTGTCTTTGGGGGAAAGAACAGTCTGGCCTGTTATTGTGCAGGAGGGTAACTATCAGTAGTAATGCACTGTGCATTTTTAAAATACTCAAAGGATTTTGCAAGTTTTTATCAGAAAGAAATGATGGATTCTTGAGATGAGTTTAACTTGATTTAAACATTACAAAATGGGTGTGCGTTGCTTCATTATGTTGATTTAACTACTGGGGAAGAAGTACAGTGCTTGTTTAGCATGCATAGAGTCATTGATCACCAATTTTTATTGATATATTGATGATCAATCACTCCATTAAACTGGGTTGAGTCATGGTGCACGCCTATAATCCCCTGGAAGTGGAGGCAAGAGGATCAGGTGTTCCGGGCTACTGTCAACTCCATAGTGAGTTCTAGGGCCACGTGGGCCATATGAGGCCCTTCCCAAAAGAAAGGGAGGGGGGAGACAAGAACAGTGGTGGAGGGCGCCAAGTGCTTTCCAGGCCTGTCTGCATCTCCACAGATGTGCAGGTGGGTTTTGTCCTGAATCCCCAGGCAGAGCTCAGGTAAAGCCTTACATATGGAGTTATTCCTGTCGGAAGGGGCTGCCCAGAGCAAAACTGGTACTTTTTTTAACCAGTCCTTCTCTCTTGTCATGTCAGTCATATTGGTATCTTAAGCATTAATGCCAGAAAAGGAGATAAAACAGTAGATGTGGTGGTTTTCTAAAGTGTGTGATCTTGTCGTTATTATTTTTCAAAGGAATAATAGTTTAAACACATTAAAGCTTGTGTTTCTCTCCTTACTTTAGGGAGCAACATCACACCATTTAGGCCAGAATTTTTCCAAAATGTGTGAAATCGTTTTTGAGGATCCAAAGACACCAGGAGAGAAGCAGTTTGCTTTCCAGTGCTCCTGGGGCCTGACAACTCGGACTATTGGGGTGATGATCATGGTTCATGGGGACAATATGGGTTTGGTGTTACCACCCCGTGTGGCCTCTGTTCAGGTGAGGAAAATGTTCCTCTTTATCATTCCTTTTGTGAGAGTATAGACCATGTTTACAAAGAACCTTTGAAAGGGTACAGAAACAATAGAAAATACAGCCTAGACCATTATATTGTGTAAAGATACGTATGTTTGTATTATTTATTATCTCAAGAATTTTAAAAATTACTTCGTTGAAATCTTATTTTAATTTTTTTCTTAAGTTTGCTAATTTTATTTTGAGTGAATGTTTTGTCTGCCTGTATGTCTGTGGACTGTGTGCATGCTTGGTTCCAAACAAGGTCAGAAGAGGGCATTGAATTCCACGGAACTGGAATTAGAGATGGTTGTAAACCACCACGTGGATGCTCTTAACTGTGGAGCCATCTTTCTAGCCCTAAAACTTTGTTAGAAATAAGTTTTTGAAATTATTTAGAATTGTTTAAATAAAATATAGTACGTTAAATGAAATGCATCTAGTGTTGGTAAGTGATAATTAACTAATTAGTACATGTTGGAGACAGATTAGAAATTACACTGATTGATTTGTGGTAAGATTTAGTTACTGGAAAACAGACTGAGGATTGTGTTAGTGATAAACCATTTCATGCTGTAGCCCTGAAAAGGTTAAATCAAACCTCCAAGCAAGACTGGGAAGCAGCTCACACTAGCTGTCTGTGGTCATGGCTAAAAGACCTGGGGCTGGAGAGATGACTTGGTGGGTAAGATAGCATAACACTGCTCTTACAGAGGACTGAGGTGCAGTTCTCAGTGATCATGTGTGGCAGTTTACAACCTCCTCTAATGCCAGTTCCAGGGAGTGTCTGTGGTAGTCTGAAAGAAAATGGCCCATAAAGGGAGTGGCACTATTAAGAGGTATGGCCTTAGTGGAGGAAGTGTGTCACCTTGGAGGTGGGCTTTGAGGTCTCATATATGTTCAAGCCATACCCAGTGTCTTAGTTCACTTCCTGTTGCCTTTGAATCAAGATGTAAGGCCTCTCAGCTCCAGCACCATGTCGGCCTGAGTGCTGTCTTGCTTCCCACCAAGGTGATAGTGTATTAAGCCTCTGAACTGTAAATGAGCCACCCCAATTAAATGCTTTCCTTTATAAGAGTTGCTGTGGTTATGGTGTCTCTTCATAGCAATAAAAGTAAGACAGAATCCAGTGCCTTTAGCCACACTGGGTACACACACACACACACACACACACACACACACACACACACTTAAACCAAATGCTGGATGTCGTGGCACACATCTTTAATTCTAGTACATTGGAGGTAGGGCCAGACCAATCTCTGTGAGTTCCAGGCCAACATTGTTTATATACAGAGTTTAGAGAAAGAATAGGCCTGTCAGGGCTACATAGTGAGATTCTGTCTCAGAGACAGACAGAGAGACCCCAGCAAGTTACAGAACAACACATCCTTGCTTGTTCTCTTCATGCAGACTTAAACACCTAAACTTTTTTGGGGGAGGGCAGGTTTGAGACAGGGTTTCTCTGTGTAGCCCTGACTGTCCTAGAACTTGCTCTGTAGATCTAGCTAACCTCGAACTCAGAGATCTGCCTGTGTCTGCTTCCCGAGTGCTGAGGTTAAAGGCATGTACCACCACCACCTAGCTCCTAAAACTCTTAGGTCAGGTTTGCTGACTTTTCCCAAGAAATATTTAGAGAGATGGGAGACCATGTCTTCAGAGAAAGTGGAAGTTTAGAGATGTAGTGGCCAGTGACAGAGAGATGAAGAACTATGGTTTTCCCAAAGGTGATAAAAAGGAAAGGGAGGAGATTCCAGTGCTCCTCAGATGCCACTGGAGATGAAGAAACAGCCAGGTGATGTGACCTCAGCAGTCAGTCACAGACAGACATAAAGAACAGAAAGCGGCTACCCTGAAGGAGAGACACACTGGGAAACAAAGAGGGGCCTGGCAGGGCACAGGCTCAGATAAGGATGGTAAGGAAGAGGACAGGATGAGGGGTAAATGGCTGTCTTGTACTGTGAACTGAACCTGGGTCCTGCAAGAGCAGTAAGTGTTCTCAGCCACTGAGCCATCATCTCTCCAGCAGCATGTTTTTAATTGTAGTGATATTATGTATATTTAAAAGACTGTTGGTGGGTGTGCTTTTGCTTCTGTAAGGTTCATTTCTGTAGGATCTAGCTGATTCGTTATTGTAGATGTCATTATGTGTATGTGGTGTGTCTTTGGCTGGACTCTAGGTGGTGGTCATTCCGTGTGGAATCACAAACGCCCTCTCTGAAGAAGACAGAGAGGCACTGATGGCAAAATGCAATGAGTATCGACGGCGGTTACATGGCGCTAACATTCGAGTCCGAGTTGATCTACGAGACAACTACTCTCCGGGCTGGAAGTTCAATCACTGGGAGCTGAAGGTACGCTGGGGTCCTGCACTGGGGAGATCTGGATTTCTGCAACTTAAGGGTTTCTATTACCTCCCCACATTTATAGTTGTGAGTTCTGAACACCAGTATAGGCCATACTATGTAACAGGTTTCTAGAGAGTGTGCTCGATAAACTAATTTCTGTGGTGGTTCAGGAGTGAGTAGCTTGGGAGAACACTTGGCATGTGCTTGGTCCTGCCTTTGATTTCTGGTACAGTGCCTTGTCTCCCTAAAAGTTTTATGGAAGCCAGTTTTTATTATGTTAGAATAAAAATGATCTTCAAGTGTTTGTTTATATACCATATAAGCCTCATTTGGTGGGTATGTTACAGTGCATGTACCTGGAGTTCAGTCACTGGCGTCGGGAGGTGTGGGTGATGATGGACTCTTCACAGGTGCCCTCCACATCTGCATCTGGTCCGCATTGCTACAGATCCCTTTGCTGTTGTTTCTAACTCTGCATTCAAAGCCTATCTAAACTCTGGTTGAATGTTTTTGTGTATTTTCATTTCCTGCACAGCTTTATTATTAGGTAGTGTATGCCCTTTATTCTACTTTCCAAACTTTTACCATTTACCGTTTGCTTTAAGCTATGATAGAGAATATTAACTTAGTCTAGGAATTAGGAGGAGTAGTAGAACTTAAGAATGGATGCTTGATGTGTTGGGGTTATTCAGAATTAACCATCTCGAATTACAAAGCCACTAACATTTATCATCTCATTTTAAAAATGGCTCCTATGGTAAATCTGTGCTGAGGATCAGCCCTGCTGCTGACCCTGCTTTTTTTTTTGTGCTCCCTACCTTCAGGGAGGACCTTAAAGACAGTCAGCCTGTCCTCTGTGATTTGTCTTTAGCTGCAGCCTTTCATTCACCTAGGAATAGCTGTGATACCAGCAGCTGCTTCTCTAAGCCAGTTCATGTGTGAAACTGTTGCTGTTAGCTGAACCAAAATGAATTAAATGCCATCTATTTCTGAATCCTCCACTTCCCTCCCCTCTTTACTTCCTTCCCCCAAAGATAGGGCTTTATGTCTTTCACTCTATCCCCGGGAACCTGTTCATGAGGGTCCAGTGGGCCTGCGGGCCTTCACTTAAGTTCCCCTTTGTCTTTGACATGAGAACTACTCAGCAGCCATGCTGTACTAAGAAGCACCTGCTTCATAGTGTCAGAGCCCTAAATTGGTTTTAAAGCAGTGGTTCTCAACCTGTGAGCGGTGACCCCTTTGGGGGTAGAGCGAACCTCCTCTCACAGGGGTTGCATATCATTTATCCTGCATATCAGATATTAGTAGCAAAAATACAGTTATGAAGAGGCAGTGAAATAGTTTTGTGGATGAGGGTGACCACAACGTGAGGAACTGTATTAAAGGATAGTAACATTAGGAAGGTTGAGAATCACTGTTTTAAAGGATCTTTCACTAAAATTTAAGACCTACTGTTTTTCAGATAGGGTTCCAGACCCTACAAATGCAAGGTCTCCCTGGACCTTAAAGGCTTTGGTCCCCTCAGAGATGGAAATACACAAGACTTGAATATGCAGGAGTCTTATACTTGCCTATAGCCAATTCTTAAGTTCCCTCATGGAAACCTGAGATCATAGTGGTTCTCAGACTTTGTCTAACGCCAACAGTCTGTGCACCTTCAAATGCGGATCTCAGCCTATCCTTTAACTTCCAGTAACAAGAAACTGGTGAAGCCTGGCAGGAGTGCTTTAACCAGCCCTGCAGGTGATTCTTGTGCATGCTGGAGTTCCATCGAGAGCCAAGGCATCCCAGCCAAAGCACACGTTTACCAGGAATGAGTCTGGGGTGTACCAGTGTGCTGACCCCCTCAGTGCCTTTGGGGGGTTATCTTTGGTTTCAAGCTGCCTCTGTGTTCCTCCATGTACCACGTGCCATCTGTGAGGAAATGGGAATGCCCATATTCACATGGTCCTCTATCAAGAGATTGCTTAGTTCTGACAACAGAGGCAGTAGACACTTTCCTTCTGTACTGAAATAAGTTCTGTAGTGTGTCAGGAATGTCGCCTGCTCTTTTCTTATTTGGTTATGAGTGCTTTTTGACTGTTAGATGATTTACAGTAGATAAAGCCATGAAATAGTCTATATTCAACTTGAGAGACACATGCACATTTTTTTTTTCCACATAAGTTTTTAATTTTTGATTTGGTTTATTTGGTAAAAATATCCATTCCAATAAAATATCTTCCCTCTGCCTTAATATTCCTGTTGGAGAATGCCTAGAAGGTAAAATAACCAAATGCAATCCAGCTTTGGATCAATAAGATCTATGTGCCCTTCATGTGCTTTTTTTTCTACCAAGGCCAATTCTTTCTCAGCTTCAGGTAATAATTCTCTTGGACTATTTTAAGTCCTTGTCACCTTCTAAGGTTTTGAACAAATTATTTAGTTCATCATTTTTTACCCCAACAATAGTTCTTTTTTTTTTTTTTTCCTTTTATTTTATTTTACAATACCATTCAGTTCTACATATCAGCCACGGGTTCCCCTGTTCTCCCCCCTCCTACCCTCTCCCCTTACTCCCAGCTCACCCCCCATTCCCACCTCCTCCAGGGCAAAGCCTCCCCCGAGGACTGCGATCAGCCTGGTAGACTCAGTCCAGGCAGGTCCAGTCCCCTCCTCCCAGACTGAGCCAAGCATTCCTGCATAAGTCCCAGGTTTCAAACAGTTAACTCATGCAATGAGCACAGGACTTGGTCCCACTGCCTAGTTGCCTCCCAAACTGATCAAGCCAATCAACTGTCTCACCTATTCAGAGGGCCTGATCCAGCTGGGGGCCCCTCAGCTTTTGGTTCATAGTTCATGTGTTTCCATTCGTTTGGCTATTTTTTTTTTCAATAATTGAGTAAAACTGAAATTTATTATAAGCCACAGTCGTCCTAGGGACCTCCATGCTATATATATAGCCTCCATGGTTATATGGGTTGTGGTCTGATTGTTCTTTATTTTATATCTAGAATCCACTTATGAGTGAGTACATACCATGACTGTCTTTCTGGGTTTGGGTTACCTCACTCAGGATGATTTTTTTCTAGTTCCATCCATTTGCCTCACATGCACAATTTTAACTGCCTGTTCTTTTTTATAGGGAGTTCCAATCAGACTTGAGGTGGGGCCACGTGATATGAAGAACTGTCAGTTTGTAGCTGTTAGACGAGATACTGGAGAGAAGTTGACAATTGCTGAAAAAGAAGCTGAGGCCAAACTTCAGGAGATTTTGGAAGACATCCAGCTTAACCTTTTCACAAGGTAGCTCTGGTTTACTGGTGTCTCCTTTCTTCAGTTTTCACCTGACGTTTGAGATAAGGACAAGGGATGGATTGGGGATTATTGCAGCTGGAAGCAGTCTTTCTCCCTGAGCTTCAGGACCACTTAGTTTCTTATTCCATTTGTAGTTTTGACTTGTGGGTTTTCCTACGTATGTGTTCCCTATGAAACTGGGGTCTGTTGTTGAACTCATTGGGGGTAACTTGAGATCCAGGTTCTTGTATTAAGTCATTGGTTCTTAAGTGCTGGGCACAGATTGGTAGAATCCAGGAAGCTTTAGTAAATATCAGCACCTTCCCTGAGAGACTAATTCTAGTGGTCTACAGCCAGCAGCTGTGTGTCAAAAGCGCCCCAGTGATGGCGGGAAAGACGACTCAGTGGGTACTGCTCCTACAGAGGACCTGAGTTTGGTTCCCTCAGCCACAACAGGCAGCTCACAACTAGCTGTAATTTCCAGTATTCGTGCTCTGTCTGTCTGTCTGTCTGTCTGTCTGTCTGTCTCTCTCTCTCTCTCTCTCTCTCACACACACACACACACACACACACACACACACACACACACACACACACAAAGTTAAAAGATAAAATAAACGGGATTGGAGAGATGCCTCAGCCGATAAAAGCACTTACTTCAGACCTGGGTTCAGTTCCATAGCTGGGTTCAGAGCCTTACAACTGCCTGTAACTCTAGTTTTAAGGAATCGGTTCCCCCTTAGAGCCTCTGTAGGAACTGGGCCAGAGATAGTATACACACATACATTCAGGTATTCACAAATGCACATAAGGTAAAAATAAATAAATCTTAAGAAATGAAAAGCTCCCCAGAGGTTTATGGGTAGCCAAGGCTGAGAGCCTCTTGATTGCTTTGGGAATATGAGACAGTCAAGGCATTGGGGCTGGCGTAACCTGTAAGATTTTTCCCTCTGCCTCTCTGAAGCAGTGAGCAAGGTGACTGTCCCTAGGGATAGAAACTTGGGGTCAGGGAAGGTGGCCCATGATATATTTATTTTTTGCCTTACAATACTCTATGCCTAATATACACTGGGTTTATTTAATTATTTTTTGAGACAGGGTCTCATTGTGTAGACCAGGCTAGCCTCAAATTCATAGAGACCCACCTGTCTCTGTTGCCTGAGTGCTGGGATTAAAGGCATGCAGCACATACCAGGCCACACTGGGTCTCAAAAATCTGATTGGGCGAGAATAAACTAATTTTAGTCTCGCCTTTGTTGCTTGATTGGGTGTTTCTAGGCAGCTAATAGCAGCTCTCCCTAGATTTGTTTCATAAAAGTGTCTTGAAGGATTTGCTTGATGTATAGATAACATGATGTATTTGAAGTCTGTCTGCACTGGGAACAGGGAGTGTTTTGGGGTGAGGCATTGGGAAGCTCCTTACCTTTATTGTTCTCTCAGGTACCAAGGTCCTGTTCTTGCTGTTCTCAGTTTCCTGGAATTTGAGGAGTAGAGATTGCTGACCTCATACCTATAGATCCTGACTGCTTACTGTTAGATTTCTGGTTGACTGAGGTTTCTTTCTTGTGATTCATTAACATATCTAAGGTTGGAAAAACAGCATCATTAGTGATAGAAAAGCAGTTTTCTTTTTTCCTTCCTTTCCTCTAGTCATCTTGCAAAGATGGCTTAAACTAATAAGCTCGTTGAGAACAGTGTTTTCTTGTTTATTTTCTGTAGTGATAGACTCTTAGACTGTTATCGACATAGAAGTATTTAGTAAATACTTGATAGAAAACTTTATTAGTAAAAGGTGACTTGTGTGTGTGTTCACATCAGGTCAGACCTCCGATGCCCTTCTTCACATATTATCCACCTTGTATTTTTTTGAGCCAAGATTCACTGGACCGGAGCTACCTCGTAGGCTATACTGGATGGCCATCAGGTCCCAGGAGTCCTGGGATGCAGCATGTACCACACATGCAGCTGGTTTCGTTGTAGGTTCTGGGGGCTAAACCCAGGCCCTCGAACTCAGAAAGGGGCTACCGTGCTGCCGAGCTATCCCCCAGGCTCCAGATGGGTATTTTTATAAAGCAAGTTGTCGTTTGTTTTTGGAGATAAGTCTCCTGCAGCCTGAATTGGCTTCAGACTGGAGGCTGGCCTTGGATTCCTGTTCCCCCTGCCTCAGCCTCCCTAATGCCACCACTCCTGGCCTAGCAGAGAGTGTCCGCAGCTCTTCTTTCACTTGTACTCACATTCTATTATTTTTCACCTAGAAGGTCCATCAAAATAGTTTATGTGTAGGTCATTCTTAGCAATGTTTTTTTTTTGTTTTGTTTCTATAATTTCTCACTGTGCATGCTTATTATAAAAAAGTTGTGACATACAAGAGCAAAACTTTTCATGGAAGCCATATCCAGGGAGAGTTAACTGGAATATTCTGTGTGTTTATTTTTCTGTATGGATGTGGGAATAGGGGTCATTCTGATTATGTGAATTCAGGTTATAATTTCTCAGTCAGCATGCATTTACTTCACTAAGTTTTGCTTTCATCCTTTTTTATCTTATACAGTTTTCAATATGCCTGTCAATCTTGCTTATAAATATAGGTCCTTTGTATATATAGAATATTATTACTAAGGAAAAGCTACATTAAGATAATAACTCATTTTAAAAAGAAGATAACAGTGCATACCTGTTCACAGTTGGATCTTTATTTTACCAAGTACAAAGAAAGTAATGTATCAACTTTACTGAATTGAGGACATAGCAGTATATAGCCATCACAAACGTGAATTCCTGAGGTTTCCCTTCTCCCACAGGACAGGCTCCTTCTGTGGAGCCTAGACTGTCTGGGGGTGAGTCCTCCTTAGGGTGGCTGGTGTTTTTTTTTTTGTTTCTTTCAGTGCTGAGGAAGGTGTCTGTGTCCTCATTCATACTAGGCAGGCTCTTTTCCTTGCACTGAGCTATACATCCCAGCCTCCTTAATGTCAGCTTAGGTTAAAGAGGTCCTGTGTGAAGTAGACCAAACTTTTATAAACAAGAGAAGACTGGAGTTCCGCAGCCATAGAACAGCTTCCCCTTTCTTACACGAAACAGTGTGATGTTGCTCTGCAGGTCCAGTGGGTGTCCTTTTTTGGAACCTGGATCCACTCATTTTATTGGTTCTGCCATCACCCAGAACTTAGTGACTGGACAAACCAGATCACAGTCATGTCAAGGGAATGCTGGTGGGTGAGGGTGCAAGAGCCATGCCTACTGCCTTCAGATGCAGGGTAGGAAATGTCCCCACTTTCCCTAGTTAGTCTATCCTATCTCACTACAAAAAATGTGACAGAAGGGGAAAGAGGGAACAGATTTGACCGACAGCTAGCAATCGCTAAGAATTCACAAAGTCTTATCCTGGAGATTCAGAAAAGAACAACTGTCTTTTTTTCCTTCATCACCACATGTGTGGTTTTTAATGTAGATGAGAATATTACTGTTAGCATTATTAGAGCCTAAGGCTCTGACAGAGGAGACTGGGTGGGGCCAGGCATGGTGGTGCACACCTAGTCATACTAGCTGAAGTGAGGGAATCATGATCCAGGCCAACCTGGGCAACACAGCGAGACCCACAGGGACAGAAGTGTTGGGTGGGAGGTTTTGATGGTGTGAAAATATCTGTGTGTGTGTGTGTGTGTGTGTGTGTGTGTGCGCGCGTGTGTGCGTGTGCACGCGCTTGTGCTATGTTGTGATCTATTCATACCTTCATGTTTTATTATTGGGAAGTTCTTCATATTTCCTGCTATGGTATTATTCCAATTTTGTAGAAGGGAAAGTAGACCAGAAGGAATTGAAAAATAACAGACTTGCAGGGCGGTGGTGGCTCACACCTTTAAAAACACAGAGAAACCCTGTCTGGAAAAACCAAAAAATAAAGAAAAAGAAAAATTACAGATTCCCACAGGTGGTATAAGTGGGAGTCAGGACCATTCAGCAGCAATAACAGAAGTAGCAGCTGCCTCTTGTGTGCATGGCAAGTTTCTCACATGTAGGCTTGAGGCAATGCTGGAATAAGGTGGCTGGCTTAGTCATGGCCACTGCTAGTCAGGGGATTAATACTCACATTGAGTTCTTCTGACTTTCATTTACTAGTTCATTGAGTCTTGTTTGTCTAGGGATTAAAAAAATCCTGTCATATTTGTAAGAAAAGTTATGTATTTTCTGATTTATTTTGGTAGGGCTTCTGAAGACCTTAAAACTCATATGGTTGTATCTAATACATTGGAAGACTTTCAGAAGGTACTAGATTCTGGAAAGGTAAGAGACTTTCAACCAAATTGTCTTGGTTTTGTTGTTTTCTGGGGGTGTTAGGCATTGGCCCAGGGCTCTGACTGTGCTCGGCAGTGCTCTACCCCTGAACTACACCTCCACCACTGTTCAGTAAGTCATAGTTTAAAACTCCCTCAACTTACACTTTGTATTAATTCCTTTCTAAGCAGTCAAATGGAAGGATTGTATATTATTCAGCTCAGTATTATTGGAGTGAATCACTTATGGACTTTAGTATTCTGATATACGTGTTAAATACGCAACCAGTCCTGTGTCTCCAGATTACAAATGAGAAAACCATGGGCCAGAGTCTAAACAAATTAGCCCATAGGATTAGACAGATGCCAGAAGTTAGATCTCTCTACCACAGTTTAATGTTCTTCCTCCTCAGATTTTTAAAACTCCTTGTTGAAAATAAAAGACCAAGTTTTCTTTTTACAATGATAGCCTAATAATGAATGTCTTGTTACTGGTGCAGAGGAATACATCTCTCTGACTCTTTTACTGAGCTGTAAAATAGATGATCTCAGAATTCCTAGAGGATCCCTACTTCCTCAGCACTTGACTTTGGTTTACTGTTATTCTGGCCTTTTACCTTTCTGTGTTCTGTGGTGTTCCCTTGACTCATGTTGCATGCTTTTAGTAGAAGAGTAGAGGTTATGTGGCCATCTTCGAGCATGGGGTTTCCTTCCTGTGCGATTTATGCATGCATTATTTTCTTTTTCCTGAGTATTGAGGATTGGATTCAAGGCTTTGGCAAGCTGATGCATGCTTTTTACCACTGAGCTGTAGTACCAGCCCACTTCTTTATATTTTGAGTAAAGGTCTCCTTAAATTGCCTAGGTTGACCCTTGAACTCTCTCTATAACCCAGACAATCCTTGAACTTGTAATCTCCCTGCTCCAGTCAGTCTTCTGAGGAGCTAGGATGAGAGGCTTGTGCCACAAGATTCACAGGGTGTTAGTGGGTCATATATTTGATTCTAGTATTAGATAAATTAAGGGTGTGAGATTTTACAGTGGAGCAGGGGTAATTTAGTTTCATGTCTAAAGAACACAGGAAAATAAGTAGATTGTGTCTATTATATTCAGCAGTCAGTGCCCCTCCCCTCATGCTTCATGTGGGTTATCTTCAGTGTGCTGACTGACCGTCAAGTGACCTTTGAGGCTATTGTAAGTAAAAGTGTATTTACTAGGAAAGGATCTTTGGAACTTAAATTTAGGTAAATCGTTACTTTTTCCCTCTCCACTTTTATTTATTGGTTTATCTATTTTATTTATCTATTAAAGAGCGAGGAGACTAATTTGTTGGCTGATTTTTTTCAAGTACACCCTTTCTCTTTTTCATTTTAGTTTATTTGCTATATTTATTGATCGTGCTAGGGGTTGAATCTCTCAGGCTTCAGGCATACTAGGCAAGAGCTCTACCTCTGGAGCTACTTGTTATTTCGCAGTAAAGAGACAGACTCTCACTAAGTCACCCAGACTAGGCTTGAACTCCACTGCTAAACTAGTCTTTGAACTTTGGGTCCTCTTGCCTCAGCCCCTAAGTAGCTAAAATTATCTCCCTATCCCACCAGGCTCTGGCAGAATCACTTATGAGTCCAAATACAAATTTCTTCATGTGCTACAACCATTGTTAATTTATATATTACACACTATTTTATAAATGTTCTTTTTTATGCATTTTGTTTGCAAATATTAAGGGTTTACAGCTCTTATACAGGGAAGTAACTGTTACTTTGGCTTAATTCTTGGGTCTTTTGTCTCCATTTTCCTGGCACAAAGAGTTTCTGTATTAAGACTTCTCTGAATGTGTCCTGTCACTGGTCTCTTCCCCCATTCTCTCTATCCACTCCCTGGCTTGCAGGACACACCTAGAAATGTATTACTTCTGTTTATCCAAATAGCAGTCAGTAAATTTCAAAAATCAGACTGGCATATTCACTGAGTGAGCATAAGAGTGTTTGCCCTTCCTTGGAGTTAAGGTCCATCTGAAGAAGTTCCTGTTTCTGTAATTTCCTCCTTTCCATTTGCTTTTACTTCTTAGAGGGGAAGCCTTCTGAAACATGTTCACTAGATCCCAAGGGCACAGGAAGGCTGTGCAGAGGAGCTTTCTTGCTTGTTTCTGAGACACTGCTCTGTAGATGAGTTGAACTCATGATCCTTGCAGATGGACTCTAAGAATGTAGAACACTGTGAATTCATGAGAAGCTGGCGGTGTGAGTGAGCGCATGCCACAGCACACAGAGGCTGGAGAGCAGGCTGGAGGGCAGCCCGGCGGGCTTGCGTCCCTCCTTCTACCATGTTCCCTGGGATTGGAGTTGCCTTGTCTGGCTTCACCTGCCAGCCAGGTAGCCAGCCCTCGTTTGCTCTTGGGTTTCCATTATCTAGAGTCTAGATAGCCTTCAGCTGCTACTTCTGACACTGTACTGCTGCTCTTCTCTTCCCAACATTAGCATTAGCACTGATCTCTAGGAATTATGTAGTTGCTATTGCAAACAGTTCGCATTTAGGTATGAAAAATAACTGGCAAACCTTAATGCTGACCTGTCAGACATTTCATTTTATTGAAAGAAAAGCCAGGCTAGAGGTTTTCTCCCTCCTCTCCTCCTCTCCTCCTCTCCTTCTCACCCCCCTTTTTGGGGCCCACTGTGGACTGAGCAGTGTCTGTATGCATGCTGGGTAAGCATTCTACCACTGGATTCATGTCCTGCCCCATTGTGTCTGACTTTTATTTGGAGATGGGCACATTTGGACTTGCTTTGTGCAGGCCTTGTCAGGCCTGTGATCCGTCTGCCTCAGCCTCCCAAGTAGCTGGGATTACAGGCCAGCCCAAGATTTTCAAATATGAGGTGAATTTCAAACTTCCAACAAAATATCAAGTCTTGACTTGGCCCATTATTCAAAGAAAAATTGAAAAGTTGATTATATGTTTTTGTTTTTTGTTTTTGTTTTTCTAGACAGGGTTTCTCTGTGTAGCCTTGATTGTCCTGAAACAGGCTGGCCTCGAATTCAGATATCCATCTGCCTCTGCCCCTGAGTGCTGGGATTAAAGGTGTGCACTACCACGCCTGGCAAAGGTTGACTTTCCTGATAAAAAGTGATTTTTGTCTTTTACAAGCATTTGTGCTTTAAAGTTACTCACTTGCCCCTCACATGTTAGACATGTGGGATTGAGTGAGGCCTGCCTGCCCATCAGCTGTTACTGTTGTGTTACCTCGAAATCATTTTACTCTTAATCACCTCCCTCCCATCCTCCTGACAGACAGGTCTATAAAACAGGCCGCAGTCAGGACCTGAAGAGGATCTACAGCAGAGTTCATGGCATTACAGCTGGTTTATACAGGCACCTAGGGTGCTGCAAGGATGGTCTGTGTCTAGTTTCCGAGTATGGGTTTGGGGTGGTGTAAAAACCATTCTTTGTTCTCTTGTCTACTTCTGAGCAAAGTTCCAGTGTTTGCAAAGGTACCATGGCTCCAAAAGAACCGGGACACCTACCCCTTTTACTTGAAAGGTAAAAAGAGACCTGAAGTGCTCCTGTAGGGGGTTCTAATGACAGGTGCTTTTTCTGTTCTTGTCAGATTGCACAGATTCCATTCTGTGGGGAAATTGACTGTGAAGACTGGATCAAAAAGACAACTGCCAGGTAAGTGTGACCCCCCTAGACCTGCACTGAGGAGGCCGCAGTGCGCAGCAGCAGTGAACGGACTTCTTGTCTCTTTAATTCCAGGGATCAGGATGTGGAACCTGGGGCTCCGTCCATGGGAGCCAAAAGCCTCTGTATTCCTTTCCACCCTCTGTGTGAGCTGCAGCCAGGAGCCATGTGTGTCTGTGGCAAGAACCCTGCCAAGTTCTACACCTTGTTTGGTCGGAGTTACTGATGGACGAAACAGAAGCCACTCGCTCATCCTCATTTTTTTAAAACCAGTGATACTAATGTCTTCTCAGATGCAGTTTTTCTTTTTCATTTTTTAAAAGTTCTAAAAAGAAACCACATGAGATAAACAGCTATTCTTATGCCTAAATTAACAGTGGGAAATACTTTTCTGTAAACAGCCTGGGTAATAAACACCATGAACTAATTATATTTTATGTATTCAGTTCATCCTGCAATAGCAGAATCATACACACAGGGTGGTCATCGGAAGTCAGGTAGGCTGGGGTACGCTCTCCCTGACTGTCTTAAGAAGCCAGCATCTTGGCTGTTTCCCGTCTTCCCCACCATGTGGGTCTGACGGAGCTCACGAAGGACAAGCCTGCAAGCCTGGTGTGCACGTCTGATTCTGGTCTCGGCACACCCGGTACTTCTGGTCCTGTTGTCACCCGACTCCTGCCGCCTGCTGTGTACCCTGTTGTGTACCCACCCCACCAGACTTCTTAGTTGTTGGCTTTTCTTCCTGGCCCCCTCTTAGGTGTCCGTGTGCCAACAGCAGCTCGGAGCTCTAACCCACATTGAGCTCTCCTGGGATGTGTGTTTCATCCACATCTCAGGTCAGCATGTTCCCCAATCTCATTCATCCTCCATCTCTGGCCCTTTCCTCCTTCACAAGACCAGAAGCCGGGGTCGTCCCGGGCGGTCTCCTGCTAGCGTATTGTTAGGCTGGAAAAGCAGGCTGTTGATGCTTTGTCTTTAGGGCTTAGACCTTCGTAGGTGTGAGACCACCACGCCAGTCTCCATGTTTCAAGAGTGTTTTTGTTTTTCCCAATGTAGTTTATTACGATAGTTTTTCCTCCCCCTGAAATCATTTTATAGTTCTCATCATTAATAGCCCAAAGTGTGAACACTTTAGCCTAATATGGCTCATTAACCTGTTCAGTGTCCTTCAGTTCAACACAGCCCTCTACACTTCTCATGCAAACTCTATTTCCTATCTGCCTGTTTGCCTGGAAGGCCTTTTGTACCTCATTTGGAGCCTTCTTAGTACATTCTTTAAAAAAAAAAAAAAAAGAAACATTCATGTATTTATTTGTGGGGGAGTGTGTGCTTGCCAAGGCACATGTATGGAGATCAGAGGACAGTTTGATGGAATCAGCTATCTCTGCCATGTGGATAGTGTGGATTGAGCCCAGGTCACTAGGCTTTGTGGCATGTGCCTCTGCTGAGACTACCTCACCAGGTAGTCCAGGCTAGCCTGAAGTTGTGACCCTCCTATCCCATCCTCTTCTGACAACTAGTAAATACCTTATTTCAGCACTTCATTTCCAGGTCAGTTTCCCAGGGTGAAAACCAAGAATAGCCTTTAGAAGGTTAGAGTTGTGAGCCATGCTCTGAAGAATGAGTAAGATTTCAGTATTAATAGAGGGAAGGGAATGAGAAGCAAAGGCAGGTTGTGCTATCTGTGAGCAACGGGAAATGCCCCAGGAAGCTGCAGGTTAAATACAGCACACAGCCCAAGAAGGCTCCATGAGTAATGTGCTTGTAGGACAAGCTTGTAGACCTGAGTTCTAGTCCCAGCTGGGAAGGCAGAGACAGGAGGATCCTGGAACTTACTAGCTCACCCATCTAGCCAGTTAGTGAGCTCTAGTGTCTCAGAAAGTAAAACAGTGAGCACCTGATGCTGAACTCTGGCCTCCACACACTGCAAGTAAACAGCATGCCTGTCTGAGTCACATACTTGTGCTCTCAATCAATTTCTTGCTGCCTGTGGCAGTTCTGAGTGTCTGTCCTGCTCTTCCATCCTTACTTAGACCAATGTAAACCGCTTCTTGGGAAATGGAGAGAAGTCAAGTTCCTCTACCTTGTAGAAGAAGGTCATTAGAACAGCGCCAAGGACATCATCTACAGTTGGTACAGATTTCATACCACAGGGTCAGCTGGAAGTTGCTGCTAATATGTGGCTTTAGTCATAATAAAGTTTGTCATCTAAAAAGTGTGTATGTTGCTTTGGAGAAAAACTAGTAGAAACTAAAAGGGTAAAGTTTTTTGTTTTTTCCTGATTCATGACAAAAACATAAAATGTAGATTGTACATTTTATATTGTGTACTGTGACACAGGTCATGGGGGGGGGGAGATCTCAGGAGCTCTTTTTTTTTTTTTTTTTTTTTTTTTTAAGCTTCTGGTGTGTAAAACTAACACTGAACAGCCTGGGATCCCCTCTCCCCCCCCTTCCCTCCAGGTCATTATTTAAAGGAACTCTAGTTACATTAAGGTAGGAATTGTTCACTGAAATTATGTCTGGTAAAATGGCTTGTTTCTGAAATTGTTTAGCTGGAGGTCAGCTAAAATATCAAAACCTTTTCAACTCCATGCTGATCTTCCAGGCTTAACACCCTCCACGATCCTAGCACTTGAGAGACTAAGGCAGGAAGGTCATGAGTTTGAGGTCAGCTTGAGCTCTGTGGTGAGTGTGAAACTACCAAAGTGAAAAGTGCTGGTGCTTTTTCAGAGGGTGTAGGAACCCCAAAAGCCAGGCATAGTTACCCCTTGGAATCTGTGGAGGACTTGGCCCTACGATACCACCACTACCAAAGTGCACCAGTGCTCAGGTCCCACGTAGAGATGGCAAAGTATTTGCATGCAATCCGAACTCCTGGCATACACTTTAAAATTATCTTCAGGCCATCTATAGCATCCAGTGCTGTGTAATTAGTTGCTACATTGTTTAAGTCTCCATGTTCAGTACAAATGAAGTTTTCAGTTTTTAACCTGAAGTTGGTTGAATCTTCAGGTGTGGAACCGATGATTTAGAGACAGACTATATCAATTAGAGTCACAAAAATGGTTACTTGCCCAGTGCTCACGGCAGCAGAAGACAACAAGGCATATAGACTACTCTGCTCCAAGGGTCCACTAGGGCACCTGTGTTACACACCTTTGCAGTTTCTACTCATTCATGAAAGAACTTTAGTTTCCTTGTGTCAGTGGATCACATACATGAAGGCCTCATGGGAACTGGACAGCAGGAGTAATTGATCGGACTGCTCGTGGCCCAGATCTGAGTCTTGATGCAGAAAAATGTTTCATAAAACAACTGAGAAGCCATTTTGACCAGCTGTGGAAAGATCACCCCTGTAATAGTTACTAGTCATCTGTTGCATAACCATGGTACCCACTGTAGCATCAAGAACGACGTGGGAGACAGACATTGCTACTCGGTCATTTTCAGACAGTCTGCTCCTAACTTGTCACTCGTACTGTCTAGAAGACGATTGCCAGAACCACATGATGACAGGAGAGAGAGGACCCCTACAAGTACTCCTGACGCAGACATGCTGACCCCCACCCAGTAAACGTAATTAAAACAGTTTTCTAATTCAAAAAAAAAAGCTGTATAGTTGGTGGCTATTCCAAACAATATAGGCCACTGTTAGTTTAGATACTTGACAACTAATAAACTTTAAAAGCTGTAAGTGCCTAAGGGATGCAATTTTTTAAAGTGAGAATCCAAACTTGCATCAGTTAACTCATTATTTGGCTTTCTTCCTGAAACATCGTCACTCACTACCTCCTCCAGATTGAGGGTCTGAACCTCTCCTGACCATTGGGAATGACTTTCTTGTCTTTCTTATAAAGACTCTTGGAAGGGGGGTGCTTACTTTGGTCAGTGGGCAAAGCAGTGGGGATGGCCTTTTACTTGGTATAGCTCTGGAATGACAACCCTCGAATGTTCCATTTTCACACAGATTGCTTTCAAAAACTGCACACCTAGGAAACAAGATATGGCCGTTGATGCCAAGTGGCTTCCTTTGTTAAAGCTGTTACTGCATGCTGCCAGAAGCTGGAAAAGCTCTGGCTATGGGTAAGCTTTTACAGGAAGGAAAGCCATGAAGCCCTGTAATTAAACGCATCCAAACAAACAATTCCCAAGTCTACACCTGAAGCCAGTGTCTTCCGTTTCCACAAACCGGACTCACGTGACATCTCTTGCTTAATTGCCCTTTAAACTGCTTTATGGCTTTATAGCAGCCTATAAAAGGTGCTTTCCAAATATGACAGGCGCTGAAAGGCTGAAGGGGAGAGTTATCCAGGACTCGTAATCTCTAAGTCTATGTGCTAGGAGCTCTTCTTGCCTTCCTGAGAAAGAGGAGCTGCGGCAGCCATGGGGCGATACTCCGGCCGAAGCTTCCGTCTGATCCTCATGTGCGTGGTCAGCATCCTTCTATTTGTGCTGGAGCTAGTGGTCTCACACATAGGCAACTCCCTCTCCCTGGCCTCGGATGCCTTCGCGGTCCTCTCTCACGTGTTGTCCATGATCATCGGACTGTTTGGCGTGCGGGCCAGCCATATCAGGCAGCACCGGAAGAGCACGTTCGGCTTTCTCCGGGCAGATGTTGTGGGGCGTTTGGCAATTCCATTTTTGCTGTGGCCCTGATGTTCAGCATCCTGGTAGAAGCCATCAAAAGGTACATCAGTCCCCAGAAGACGGAGGAGGCCCTGCTGGTTCTCAGTGCCGGAGTCATCGGGCTGTTCTTCAATATTCTTAACTATGTCATCTTCTTAGATTGCTGTTACTGCTCAAGGACCAAGCCCAGAGAAACACCGGAGCAGGTAAATACCTCCCTCTAGACAGCAGAGGCAAACAGGCTGAGTCTGGCAGGTGCTCTTCCTGTTTGAGGGGCCTCGGAAGGTGCTGTAAGCAGAGGGCCTGTTTTTTTTAATGTGGGTCTCTTGTTCCTATGACTACAGTGGGATCGCTTTCAGTCTGAAGTTCCTTGTGAGCAGAAGCAGCAATGCTTAGAAGCAGCATGCTTTAGGAGTCGTTCTTTACTTTTTATCCACAGAGAGTAAAAGTGTGTTCAGACAGGTGGAGTGGAACTACAGAGCAACTGAAAAGTCTCCCTATGTGTCTCACTTTGGTTTATCCAGCTGAGATGTGGCTGAGTTTGAATATAAAGTAATATATTAATGTTTCCATAAAATGTTTGAAAAATGCTGGGTTAACAAACCGGCTCAGAGAGACCAAGGTATCAGACAGTACATCAAGAAGGATGTTACAGAAAGTGAGGAGAGAAACAGTATGATGTAGGGAGTCTCGTTTATGAATAGAAATATTAACGTGATTATGAGCATTTGTTATTGAGAAGACCAGAACATACTTTTAAATCTTGAGAAACATCTTTAAGAGTGGGTACCCAGTTAACTGGGTTATCTGTCACAAGATGAAACTAAATTTTGGAAGAGAACAAGGAGTGCCCTTTACTAAGTGGAACCATTTTCTTTATTCCCATGAAAGGGGTTTTTTAAGTATAGATATGTGTGTGTGTACTTACATGTGTGGGAGAGAGAGTTTTTTTGAGAAATTTCCAATGTGTCTTTTAGGAGTTCTATAATGTGAGCAGAACAGATCGGCAGGTCCAGCCATGGCCGTAGCAATGGTAGGAGTCTTCACTGTATTGTGTGTATCCACCCCCATCTCCCCCACCCCCAATCATATGACTGGGCAGAAACTTAATAAAGGCTATATTTTTTTTTTAAAGACTCACAATATGGAATCTAGAATCACTTAATTCTTGAAGGGACTTCTTTGATGCTGGCCATCTTTCTTCTCAGAGTCTGGGGGCCTCGCCATGTAACTTCGCAGCCTTCATCGTAGTCCAGCTGTTTCTGCTGGAGTCGCTAGGTCCTTAGCCACCTCTGTTGGCAGATTCGTGTTCCGAGAGTGCCCGTGTTGTACGCCAGCTAGAGGGGTGAACAGATGAGCATCTAGATCTGCATTCAGCTTAGTGTTTAAAATTAGTCAGGGCCCATCCCCTTTAAAAGACAACCATCAATTAACTGGAAACCTTATGTCTTGGCTGTATCAAGCACGGCATAAAAACTGCTGCTTGGGGCTCTAGGTCAGAAATGCAGTCTGGTGTGTAAGTGTCATTGTCAGATAGAAAGGTAAGGCACGAAGACCGTCAGATGGTTAGTGTTGGCCGGGGTGTGTCATGTCTTTTGCTGCTCCTAGCAATTCTAAATTTGCTTTTACTCTGGGATACAACACAGCAGAAGCTGTTAGGAGACTCGGTCGGACACACAGTGTCACTGGTGCACACAAACACAGCTCTACTTTACAAAGTGGGTTGTTTGTAGTTAACTCTTAGCTCTCAGGTGGGAAATGGTCTGTTCCAGTGTTTGTGTCTGATCTAAGACACTCACTCGTCAGGGGCTTAGCTCAGCACTTCACCCTGGGGGCGAGTACAGGCATAGCTGCACGCTGGCTTGTCTTCTTTTGACTATATTCTGTGCTAAAGCTAAGCATAATGCTGGGTATAAGGGCCACAGACATTGGGATCGTTCTGGTTCTGTTACCTTTTGGTGTTACTTAATCTGTTAGAAATTTCAGGGTTTCTTCTGCCTTCCTGTTTGCTTAAAGTAGCTACTGGGTTTATTACCATTGATATATCAAAATTCGCATTTATCAATGTTTTGAAGTCACATTTTAATGCCCATATTACTTAAATGAATTTAATGAGTATTTATATAAGTTAAATTCTATAAATTAGTATTAGCCCAGTATCAGTTGGCTCATATTTTAAGAAGAGCTATGACTTAATCATCCATACTAACATAACAAGGGTTATAAACTACAGGGGGAAAAAAAGTCTTTTATTTATGTGTTTTAGACAGGATCTTGCTATATAGCCCAGGTTGGCCTTGAACTTGTGATTCTCATGCTTCAGTTAGCCAAGTGCTGGATTTTCAGGTGTGTACTACCTTGTCAGGTAAGGGGAGAAAAACAATCTCTATGAGCATATAACCCCAGCTTCTGTGCTTTTGAGGTGCTTGTGAACAGAAGAATTCTGGCAGAATCCAGGAACCCATCTCTTTTGTGGATTCTGAAGCCAGGGAGGGTTTTTACTTAGCAAGCCTTTTGATTCTGTGGCTGTTTTAGCCAGTTGAGTGTAGAAACTGATGCCGGTTATACCTGATGATTAAGATAATAGAAAAGAAAACATAAGAGGACCACTGCCTTTAGATCAAGTGAAGTGCTAACAGATAATCTGTTAAAACAACACATCCCTGATTACAGGGGCAAGGTGTGCTGGAGAACCAGCCATGCACAGCCAGCAAATTTTTTTACCCTGGGGGGAGGAATTAACAATATCTTGGATGTTATCTTGGCAGAGGTGGTGCACACCTTTAATCCCAGCACTTAGGAGGCAGAGGTAGGCAGATATCTGTGAGTTCCAGGCCAGCCTGGTCTACAGAGTTCCAGGACAGCCAAGGCTACACAGAAACCCTGTCTCAAAAAAAAAAAAAAAAAAGCCAAAAAGGGAGAGAGAGAAGGGGAGGGGGAAGGAGGGAGAGAAAAGACAGGAAAGGAGGAAGCTGGGGAGACAACTAGCTGGTCTCCTCCGGTTTAGATCCACATACTGTTTCTCCCCTTTACCCCTTTCCCTGCTTGGTTCCCCTAACCACGATCATGCATAAAACCACCAACATTTGGACTTTAAGCTTATTTTGTCTGTCTTCCCCTTAAGTTTCTGTTTTCACTCTGCCTTTCATTTTAGCTAAAAATGCCAGCTCCACCATCTCCTAGCTTCTTCACATGCTGTTTTGTGTCTGTAGGTCCGAAAGTCCTCCCTTCCTGATCTAAGGCTTCCCTGTGCCCCAACCTCCTTCCTCCTCCCTCTCCCCCTCCATTCTGTCCCTCCCTCTCACCGCCTCTTGCCTTTTTGAGGGCTCTTACTCTGCAGTCTGAGCTGACCTGCACCCCTTGTCTGTTCTGACTGTACCTCAAGGGCTGGGATTACAGGAGTATACTTCACATTCTGCCTTATAAATTACCTGTGCATCAAATAATTTATGTATACATTATATATATATATACACATATATGTATAATGTGTTTGTTTTTCACAAATACCTTTCCTTAATAATTAATTGATTTTGTTTTGATTCCAAATTGCTCCTTCCCCTCCTCCCTCTCCCTCCCTCCTCTTCTCTCCTCCTTCCTCCCTCCTCTCCTCCTCTCCCTCCTCCCTCCTCCCCTCCCTCCCCTCCCTCCCTCTCCCTCCCTCCCTCCTCCTCCCTCCCCTCCCTCCCCTCCCTCCTCTCCCTCCCTCCTTCCTCTCCTCTCTACTCCTTTTCCTTCCCCTGACTCTGTGCCCTGCAATAGCACTTTCTTTGGTCCACACGCTGTGGAAGCAGTGGCTTCACAGGACCTGTCGAGGGTGGTCTTGGCAGGTCCGATGATCTTCTGGTCTGTTGCTTGTTCAGCTTCTAGATAAACCCCACCATCTGTCCCACGGCCAGTGCTGTGGATAGCGGAGCCAAACGGGATTCCTTTCTTGAGAGGGAAGCCGGGCTCTGGGTATGGGGAGGCAAGGGAGAGCTTGCTGCTTTTCCTTCGGAGGCAAATACTACGGAGTAAGTTAGGTGTGAGAGCCTCAGCAGGCTGCGTGTGGTGGCTCATCCTGTATGCCCAGCACTTTGGAATCTAAGGCAGGAGGATCACGAGTTCAAGGCCACCCTGAGCCACATTGTAAGAACATTGCAAAAACAGAAACACAAAAGGAAAAGAAAAAAGTGCATATTAGAAGAACCTGATACTTCAAGCTGGAAAGGCGGGAAGGGGGTGGTGGGACTCCTGGGCAGCGGTGCTGGCCGTTCACCAGTCACTTTAAGGAACATGAAGCTTAAGTTCCTAGGAGCAGCCACTCTGTTTTGCCTATTTTTGTTCACAAGTTTGGATCAGTCTGCTTCTTTCATAGGAAGATTCAGTGGCAGATGTGAGCATACGCCGTATGGCTCTCCTTGCCTCACACCAGATGCTAGTGAGATTCCCAGCATCCCTCTCTCTGTGTTCCTGACTCTTGGCTAAGCTCACTTCTCTCCTTCTGCCCATTAAAGGGTTCTGGAGCAGTTCCAGGAAGTGAATAGGGAAGTTGTAAGGAAGGTTGGGGAATTGGTACCTTTTCAAATGTGAAATCAGGTTCATCAGAGGGAGAAGGAAACAGGAGCTCAGCCCCACATTCTCGGCTGTTTTATTCTAGTGTGGGGGTATTCCCTGACTGTTACCTGAATTAAATGTTAACAAAGAGTAATGTCTGACACTGTGAGAGTGTACTTACAGCCCAGGCATATGCAGTTGGAGAAATGTGTGTTTTGCAGAAATAATTAGTTAGGGAGAACATTGCCTATCTCCATTTTTCCCAGAGGCTCCAAAAGAAAGACCCAAACAAGGGGAAATAACTGCAGATGGGAAAAGCTATTTGGCAGTGGTCACAGAGGAGCACCGGGAAAGGACAAATAAGTTTCTTAGACCTCAGTCACTTCATCTGTAAGGTGGGAATCTCCGCCTCATGGATGGTGTGAAGACAAAATTGTATTACAAATGCAGCGTTCAGCATAACATTTCTAGAACACTCGGTAACTCAGTAAAGGGTAGTGATGGTGGTACCAGATTGCCATGGTTGTTCAGAAAAAACAAAACAAAACAAAACAAAAACAGGGCCAGGTGGTGGTGGCACATGCCTTTAATCTCAGCACTCCGGAGGCAGAGCCAGGCAGATCTCTGTGAGTTTGAGGCCAGCCTGGTCTACAGAGTGAGATCCAGGACAGGCACCAAAACTACACAGAGAAACCCCGTCTCAAAAAAAACAAAAAACAAACAAACAAAACAAAACAAAAAACCACCACCAACAACAACAATAACAACAACAACAAAAAAAAAAAACAGGTTATAAAGGAGATATTGGTAAGATCAGAGCCAAACACGATAGTGCACCCAAGAGGCAGAGACAGGAGGATTGTGATTTTGAGACTACCCAAGGCTAAAAGCAAATAGAAAGAACCATCAGAAAAGAGGGAGGAAAGAAAAGAAAAACAATAAAAGCTCACTGTGTGCACAGGGCCCTTGTTCACACAGCTGTGGGATGGCAGCCGACCTCATCTTTGGCCAGTGTTCCTATAATTGTTTATCAGTTGTATTTTGATCAGTGCAGACCCACCGCCTCCCCTAGAAATCACATAGAATGTGTGTGTGAAGGCTGATGGGGTGAGGGGCAGTCCTACTAGGGTGAAGCCGAGGAGCACAGCCTCAGAGCTGGAAAACAAATCTCTGGACCTTCTTCTGTGGTTGACAGATTTGGTGTCAAAGAGGATGCTTGACCATTGTGAACCAACTCTGTTTTGGGGATCTTGGTGTTTTTATTTTGAGAAACCATAATAAGTTTGTGGTACATTATTTTCCAAAGAAATCTTCTGGTTGTTAGGTTTCCTCTCAGTGTTATTTTTACCACCACCATCATTATTAAATTATTTTGAAATGTGTCTTCCCATGTTGCCCGGGCTGGCCTTGGTCTGCTCAGTCTCCTAAGCCAATGGGACTACAGGCATGTGCAGGAGAAAGTGCTTTCCTCGCACGGTGGAGAACCCGGCGTTGAACTCAGATCGCCTGGCTTGGCAGCAAGTACCTTACCCACTGAGCCATCCTACTGGGCACACACACACACACACACACACATACACCTAGAGTGTGTGTGTGTGTATGTGTGTGTATATAATCTTTAACAGCTTAAAATACAAATAATTCCCTTTTGCAAAGTGTTCTCGTGTGCTTGGCACAGGAGCACACGTCTGTCCTCTCAGCTGTCCAGAAGGTTGACATCATTTCAGCCTGGAGTTTGAGAATAGCCCGGCTGCACGCACAGTGTGTCTGCTAAAAGCACTGACACAGATGTGACCCATGGGGATCTCCTGGCAGGTCTCCAGACAGATGTTTGTGTGTCTTCCCTTCTTCTTTTTGATGCCTGTTAACTTGCCCATTAGCTTTGGATAGAAAAGACTTTGGGTTCATAGTTCCATATGTTGTGCATAAGGTCAGCATGAGTTGGACTCCGCAGTGTATTTTATTTTATTTTATTTTATTTTTTTAAGTGACATGAAGTTGGGAGGGAGAGATGCTGTGAGGGCAGGAGAAGTTGTGTATGTGTATGAAAATTTCAAAGAATAAACGAAAACCGTTATTTTTGTCAAAATTAAAAAATTACAAAGACAATACCAAGAGGCTTCCCAGACACTTCGTCTAGTTTGCCCCAGTGACACCATAACATTAACAAAATCAAAACCAAGAAACGGACATTTGGAGTTTGTGAACATATCACATGTAGATCTGTAGCTACCACCCAAACCAAGATCTAGGCCTGTGAGAGCCCCGGACAGCGCTCCTGCTGCTGTTCACCAGCCACACCCACCACTCTGTGCCCTGGAAACCATTAATCCGCCCTCCATCTTGGTAGTCTTTTTGTTTCAAGAATGCTGTGTTGATATGCTGGGCATCCCACGCAACCTTTGAAAATAGCTTTTCTCTTTCAGGACAATGCTCTTAAGACCCATCAAAGCTGCTCAGACATCCGTGGCTGGTGTCCTTTGTATGGACGTCTGTTGAGTGCTTTTCAGCCTCTCAGCTCATTTTCATTGGCTATTAAACCACTTATATTTAATGCCGTTGTTGGAGGGCAGGGTTCATGTCTACTGTTTTCAGTTTGGTCTTTTAAATTTTTTTTCTCTTTTTCCTCTTTTGCTTTCCTTGAATTTTTTCAGAGTTCTGTTCTTGAGTTTTCTGCTGTATTTCTTGAGTAGTTGCTTTAGGTGTTACTATACACCTTTCTAAATTGCTGTGAACTTCCAGTGTGAGTGAACCAAGGGCATCCTTATTTTACTTTTTCTTCCCCATGCTGTTCTTTGCCCCCTCATCTCCTGCCTTCCTCCCCTCCCTTCCTGTTTCCTCCCTTCTCCCTCCTTCCCCCCTTCCTATTTCTATTTTCTAGTGCTAAGATAAGGTATTTTTGGCCTGGCATGCTGGCACACGCCTTTAATTCCAGCACTTGGGAGGCAGAGACAGGTGGATCTCTGGGAGTTTGAGACCAGCCTGGTCTACAGAGTGAGTTCCAGGATAGCCAGGGCTAACCCAGAGAAACCATGTCTCAAAATAGAAAGAAAAAAAAAGATAAGGTACATTCTATTATTTTATCTTCAAATTCAGTGATTCCTCACTCTGAATTCTCATCTCTGCTGCTGAGCCCATCCATTGAGTTCTTATTTGGGTCCTTATATTTTTTTACTGTTAAAGTTTCTGATTCATTTTTTTAAAAATTGTGTTTATGTTGTTTGTGTACACACATGTTCAGGTGCCCATGTGTGTTGTGTGTGGAGGCCAGAGGTCAATCTCCCAGTGTGGTTCTTGGCTCTGTCAACCTTGTGTTTTTGAGGCAGGGTCTCTCGCTGGCCTCGAGGTCTCTAAATAGTCTAGACTGAGAGAGAGCCCGAGGGTCTTCCTGTCTCTGCCTCCCCAGCATTGGGATTCTAAGTGTACCAGCACATCTGACGTTTATGTGGGATCTGTGGATGAAACGCCAGGCCTCATGCTGGTTAGGAAAGCCGTTTCCTCGGCCCTCCACTTCTCTTTATACCTTGTATTTTTTTTTTTTTTTTTTGCTGAGAATTTTTTTAATTCCTTTCAAGTATGTTCATAACTAACTGCCAAAAACATTGTTATGACTGACTACTTTAAAAATCCTTATTTACCAGATAATTCCAACACGCCTGCCACCTCAGATTTAGTGTCTTGTACACGCAAGTTGCATTTTTCCTAGTTTTTAGTAGAAAGAGAGACTTTTGTTGGGCCTGGACGTTTAGGTATTGTGAGATTCTGGCTCATCTTCCCTGACAGGCTGGTGACCCAAAGCCCTGTGCTTACTGCCAGTTGGTGGCAGAAGTCCAAGGTTTGTCCCTGGGCTTCTGTGAGTTGGCTGGGGCAGGAGTCCTGCCCCCTCATTAGGACCTCAGCACTGACACCTGGCAGGGAGGAGCTTTAATTTTAACTATTTATTCATCTTCTTCATATTTCCTGTTTTTTTTTTTTATTTTGGGGATCAAAACCAGGGCTTGACAAGATTTTTCCTTTCCAACAAGCTTATACATTTTACAACTGGTTCACGTGGCCTCCGTACATCTGTTGTTCACCGTGTTTGCTGTTTCTCTCTGGGTGTCTTGTTTCATGACTTTCTGTTTTTGAGGCTGGGTTTGCCTGTGTAGCCCAGGCTGGCCTTGAACCTTCCACCTTCCTTTCTGTGCTTCCTAAGAATTAGAGCCATAGGTGTGGGCCACCCCAGATGGTTTGTGTGCTTTGCGATTTTCCATCGTGAACTAATGTTTAGTGATTTTTTTCTGAGACTTTGTTTTGTTGAAATGTAGGATATAAGCATAGATTTTAAAGATTTTGCATGTTTTTACTTGATTTTTAAAAATTGTATATAAGAATTTGGCCTGGATGCAGATGTTTGTACCACCTGCATGGCTGGTGCCCACAGAGGCCAGAAGAGGGCATTGAATTCCCTGGGACTGGAATTACAGACAGTTGTGAGTAGCCAAATGGTTCTGGGAATTGAACTAGGGTCCTGTGGAAGAACAGCCTGTTCTCTTAACTGCTGGGCCATCTCTCCAGCCCTATACAGGTACATTTTCAAACACAGATCTGCTGGTGTGGTGGCGTACACATTTAGTTCCAGCACTTGGAGGGCAGAGGCAGCCTGGTCTACATAGCCAGTTCCAGGATGCCTATGGCTACCTAGGGAGACCCTGTCTCAAAAAACAAACAAAACAAAACAAAAAAACAAAAAAACAAAAAACAAGGGCTGGAGAGATGGCTCAGCGGTTAAGAGCACTGAATGCTCTTCCAGAGGACCCAGGTTCAATTCCTAGCACCCACATGGCAGCTCACAACTGTCTGTAACTCCAGTTCCAGGGTACCCAACATCCTCACACAGACATACACACACTAATGACATAAAATAAAAATAAATAAATTCTAAACAAAACAAAATAAAGCCCACAGGTGCTTTGGTGCAGAACTAGCTTGGGTACATTTAAACAATTTGCCTGATATTTCTTGTTGTTACCATTTTATGGACAGTCTGTATTTTGTCCACACTCCCACATCACCTTCAGCTGCCACGCAGACATTTTCTCTCTGCCCACCACCGAGGCTAATATGTACACCTCTACTTGCTGCGCTCTTCAGAGCAGTGGGATTCTCTGTGTTTAACTGTTGTGTTTGAGATTGAATTTTCCGATGAGGATTCTGGCCTCGTAAGAGGTTTGGTGCACCTCTCCACTTTGCATCCCCCAACCTTTAATCTTTTCAGCTGCATACAGTCATGTCTGTTAAAACCAAGAGATGAGGTATTTTTCTTGTTGGACTGTTACAGCTATCTCCAAGTCAGACTCCAGCCTCAGCTTACCATTCTAGATTTTACTTTTACTTTGGTTTTGGCCTTTAAAATTTTATTTACTTTTATTTATGTGTGTGGGTGTTTTGCCTGCATGTGTGTCTGCATTATGTGACTGCCTGGTGCCCTCAGAGCCAGGAAGAGGGCATTGGATCCCATTGAACGAGAGTTATGGATGGTTGTGAGCCACTATGTGGTTGCTAGGAATTAAATGCTTGCAAGACCAGAAAGTGTTCTTAACCATTGAACCATCTCACCAGCTTTGACAAAATGACCTAAAGGGAGACCATTTATTATAGGTAAATTTAGTTCCCCACAAATCAGCATTTCTTGCAAGCCAGATGCTCATGACTGCTGACAAGGATCATTTTAGAAATGTGGCAATGTCAGACCTGGGGAGACGATTCAGTGAGTAAGAAAAGGAGAATGCTCAAACAAGAAGACCTTGGAATCCCCAGCACCCATATACAAAGGCCAGGTCAGGCTGCTCCAGCACCTGTAACCCAGTGGATAGAGACAGGAGGACCACCAGGACTACAGGAGCCGCTGGCTGATAGCCTGGCCCTGGAGTTAGAGAAAGCTTGTCTCAAAGAAGTGAGGCTGAGCATGACAGGTCAGAAAAATGTCCTCTTCCTCTGGCCTCCATTCCTACCACAGGCAGTGTGAGCCACACACCTGCACACGGGCACATCATGCACACTCATGAGCGTGCAGACACACACACACAATTCAGTAGTGTGAGAAAAGGAGTTTCTTTGGCTTTGCCGTTCTCTTCAAGTTGTAGATCTAATTCTGATGTTTATTGTGTTACTGCCCCCCCCCCACGCACACACCTTGTAGATAGCTTGTTTTCTCGTGTTCTGTGTGTGCCAGAACTGGTCAAGGTCCAGGCCTGCACAGTGCTCAGGTCTAGTGGATCCGTTAGCACAGCATGTTGTATATAGATGTTCCTTTATGTCACCCGGATCCTTCCCACCGAGTGATGCTTAAGTCCAGTGTAACTGCGGAGGTTAGCAATGGTGTCCTGGGGCTCAGATTTTGCGGAACTCTCCGTACAAAGAGAGAAGAGGGAGAGAAGGGGGCAATAGGGAGGGAGGAGGAGGGAAGAGGAAGGAAAGGAGGAAGAGAAATGGGACAGAACGAAAGAAGGGAGGAAGAAATGGAGGGAGGAGAACACTGGGCTTCTTTTCGACCTTGTACCCTGTCTGACTCCCTCTGTTCACCAGCCTCTGTCAGAACTGGTGGGTCCTGTGTTTCTGCTTCCTCGGGAAGTGGCTCCCTAAAGTTTGTTTCAGTGTTAGGCTCATAGTCACTTGAAGAGCGGAACTTGTCTGGAACCTTCCAGGCTCGGGTACCACTTGTGTTCTGTGCTTCACCAGGCACTGCACACCAGCTCTGAGGCTGGAGACCGGCCTCCTGTGCTCTGCTCTGTGCTCTCCCGAAGGCTCGGCTGGGTGCTGGTGGCCTGGCGGTTTAATTAAGCTCTACACTTGGCCTCCTTCCTGCGCCCGCCATATGGAAGGCTGGTGCCCTTATTGGACTGTCTTCCTCGTCTTTGTTCTTTTCTGGGTCAGACGTTTGTTTTTCAAACATAGGTTTTCTTGTTGTTGTTTTCTAATCACAAGGAGAGGAATGAAGTCAATGTCGTATGGGTCGCCAAAAGCAACTGCTGTCCAAACAAATCGTGTCAGCTCTCACCCTGAGCTGGATATTCTCACTCAAAAGGCATTTTCTAGTTAAACCTAGCCTCTACCCTAGGCCAAATCCAAAGGATCACTGCCCTGCCTGGGTCCCAATCAGTATTCCCTGTATGTGTCCCGGTAGTTCCAATTCTTTCTTGTTTTGTTTGCTATACCATAAGCATTTTATGCTAGTTTCTCTGGGCTTTGCTTAAATAGCTCCAAGTTCCACAGATGCTCCTGTGAAGTGGCCACCTGGCTCTTCTGGTTACTGTCTAATAAAACACCTCCAGTTTATACCCAGATTTTCTGCAGTTTCAGGCTTGGAAAGGACACAGTGCGAACAGCCTGCCTGTACACACAGTGTCTAAGCTCTCACCTGGGGAGACTCAGAAGCTGAGAGTGGCCTGGTAGACCGAGGACACTTGGTGGCTGGAGGCTACAGTCACTTACATCTGGCACATGGTCTGGTAGGTCTTGATGCTCAGGACCTCTGGCCAGACAGCCGACAGATGACCTGTCCATGTGGCTTCCTCATGCTGGATAGAGCAGCCTCAGGAGGTGGCACAGGATTCTAAGCCCAGCTTTCAGGCAATCAAAGTTGAAGCATCCCTGTCTTTTCAAATCTGAGGCTGTGGTGATGAGAGGGAAGGAGTGTCAAGCCTGTAGCCCCCACATCTGGATGCAAGCATGGAAGTCATTGTGCAGAAGAAAAGATGGAGAGGAGGCATCTTCAAAAAACATTCTACACAACAAATCCTTTCCATGGGCAAAATGCACTCGCCTCTCCCACCGATTCCTGAAAGTCTAGGATCTTATCATCCTAAATGACCCTGGGATACAGATTCCATAGATTAAACTCCTCGAGGTACCCCTGGCTGGAAGATCTTTGAACTAAAGGAGCAAACAGGCTGCTGTCTACACACACGACTACCCAACACAGTGAGGGGACCCCACAGGACCCTGGAGTCACGCCCCAGGTGTGTCTGTTTTAGACAGCATCCACACCTTTAGGGTGATGACTGTGAAATCACTTCCGGAGTCTGGTTCTTTCTTACAGGGTAGAGGATGGCTGCAGTCCAGATTGCTCTCCGAAGTCTTGCCTTTCTGTCTCTGAAAGATTGCTCTGGTTGACAGTCCCCAGGCTGGCCTGAGCTAATTCCCTTTGAAGAGTTTTCAGATACGGGCACACTTCTTTTTATTATTTGCATTTCTCTAGGCCCACAGAAGCTCCCTCTACCTCAATTTGTTGGATGTTTCTGGAGGAGCATTTGACTTACTTTTTCATTTCTTTTGTACCTAAGACTGAAGCTAATAAATAAAAACAGTCGAGAGAGAGAGAGAGAGAGAGAGAGAGAGAGAGAGAGAGAGAGAGAGAGAGAGAGAGAGAGAATTAGCTGTTCTTCTGTAAGCAGTGAGCTGCTGAGACCTGTAAGGCCTACCCTTACTTTGGACATGCCTGGCAGCCCTGCTTCTGTGTCTCCATCATCTCTATCCTCTGTGTCTCTATCATCTCTATTCTCTGTGTCTCCATCATCTCTATCCACTGTCTCCATCATCTCTATCTCTGTGTCTCCATCATCTCTATTCTCTGTGTCTCCATCATCTCTATCCGCTGTCTCCATCATCTCTATCCTCTGTGTCTCCATCATCTCTATCCTCTGTCTCCATCATCTCTATCCTCTGTGTCTCCATCATCTCTATCCCCACAGGCTTCTTTGAACTCTAGACACTCTGCATTATCTGTCTTCACCAGAGTGTGTTGGAGAATTAGCCTCATCTACCCATTCCCAGACCCCCCACCCAAACCCCAGGGCACATCTTGCTTCAGCTATTTTCCCTCTCTAAGAGCTCAGTTCTTTGTGAGCAGGTGAGTCTGAAAAGGAAGTCCCAGAAGACTCACTATAAGTCCCTGATTCCATGTGAGGGATGGATTGGATGGATAGCAAGGAGGCTGTTTCTCAAGTCCTACCTCTTCTTTTTCTGGGTACCACTACTCAGTCACTGAATTCCTGGGACCAGCCTCACCCTGCCTCACAGTCTACCTCCTCACCCCTTAAGTCCGTGTATGCTATTCCTCAACCTCTTCTGTCTGTTTATACTCATTACTAGCTTCCTCTGCCTTCATGGTACACTTTAGATTCCTTAGCATGGCACACAAAGCCTTCCACGACAAGCTCATGATCTGGTCATAACCATCACACACACCCGCAAGGGATTTAACCCCATTTTCATGTCTTAGCTGTTAAAATAACTATCAAACAGAAAAGCATGCTGGGTATTATGCTCCATGCCAGTAATCTCAGCACTGAGGAGGTGAGGGCAGGAAGACTGATGTTTGAAGCCAGTCTAGGCTGCAAAGAGGAAACCCTGTCTCAAAAACAAATGAACCAATGGTATCCAAATGGCTCAGTGGTTAAGAGCATTGAGGGCCTGTGTTCAATTCTCAGCCCCGACATGGCAGCTCACAACCTTCTGTAACTCCAGTTCCAGGGGATCCTATGCCCTCTTCTGACCTGCGGGTACCAGGCACTCATGTGATGTGCAGACATACATGTGTGCCAAACACCTATATACAATAACATTAAAAAAATACTTTTTTAAGGAACACAAGTGAACCAATAAACAAACTGAGTAGAATTAACTTGTTATCTTCCTTTCAAAAAGTCTGCAAATAATCTAATCCAGAGACTAGAAGACAGGTTTCCACAAACATTTGTTAAGCTGAATCCATCTAGGCAACAAGGTCATGGATAGGTTTTTTTTTTTTATATCTTCTTTCTTCTCATTTCTCTTTCCTTCTCTCTCTCCTCTTCCCTCCCCTCCTTTGTCTCTCCTAGATAGGCGCTCTACCACTAAGCTCTACCTCAAGGCCGAGTTCCTTTTAATCGAGTCCCTGAATGCATTTCTTCCAGGTATTTTAAAACTTAGATTATTTTATTTAATGTGTATTGAGTGTTTTGTCCCTCTACTCTTGTGTGCACCATATGTGTGTCTGTGCCCGAGGAGGCCATAAGAAGGCATCTGATCCCCTGGAACTAGAGTTACAGATGGTTGTGAGCTGCCATGTGGGTGCTGAGAACTGAGCCCGGGTCCCCTGGAAGAGCAGCCAATGCTCTTAACTGCTGAGCCATCTTTCCAGTTTCTCCTACTTTCATTTTGTTTTGAATTGTTTTATGAATGTTTTGCCAACATATCTATCCATGTATGCCTGGTGCCCCTGGAGCTCAGAATCAGAAGTCAGATCTCCTGGAGCTAGAGTTAGAGATGGTTGTGAACTACCACATGGGTGATGGGAATTGAACCTTGGTCCTCTGGAAGAGGAGAAGGTTTATTGTAGATAAAGGGAGAGCATAGGCAGAGGCAAGGACACCTGGGGGAGTCCAGAATGAATGTGGCCAGAGGGGAAAAGAACCCTGACCAAGAGCGGAGGCCTGGGCCAAGAGACTGGCCAAAAGACTTCCCCCAGAAGGCTGAGTTATAGAGGACCCAGAGGACCTGGCGGAGGGAAGCCCAGCCCAATACCTAGGCTGGAGGATTCAGGGTAGGGGGCAGGGTATGCTAGCCAGGAAGGTCCTGTAACAGGTAGAGACTGAGGCATGCAGGGAGAACCTGGCAGCCAGTCCAGCATCCACTTTGATTTAAAAGGGCACCTCAGCCATTTGTCCCAAGTTTGAGACCTAACAGTGGCAGTACAGGGATTGAGGACAGTGTCTCGAACATGCCAGGCAGGCACTGTGCCTCTGAGCTACATTTCCTCGCCCTTTAAATCCGTTTAAATTTGTAAAATACTCTGTTAACCAGTAACTAATTAGTACTAAGCCAATTAAGCTAATTAGATGAATTGGACTAAGAGTAAATAGATGATTTTTATGAAAAAATGTAATGTTCCAAATACCTCTCAAAGAAACTTTTCGATGCTACTTAGTCAGTGGAAGTCGAGTTCCAGGGAGGTTGACAGTGAGCCGTTAATGGGAGGGGGTACCTACAGCTTACCTACTGGTGTTGTGCCAGGTGTGAACATGTGCTATTATATGATGTGATTCCCTGTGGAAGAGGGTGATACCCCATGTCTACATTATAAATGGGAACACAAAGGACATCCTGGCTCACATCTGACAGAGCTGGGGACTGGCTGTGAGATCTTCATGCCTCTGTAATCTGGGTCCTTGTACTGTCCTACCCTGGATATGTAACCAGTGCACTGGGTACATGAAGGCACTTGTCAGGAGGCTTTAGTTAATTAAAGATTTTGAGGCAGGGTTTCCCTATGTCGCCTAGGATGGTGTGAGACTCACTATGTAGCAGAGGCTGACCTGGAACTCATGACACTTCTCACTTTGCCTCACAAATGCTGGGATATACAAGCATTCATCACCAGGTCAGCCAACGGGGATCATTCGAACTGTTATTTCTCATAATTTCTTGGGCAAATGGCCATTTTCATTTTTGTGTAGTCTAAAGTTTCAGGGAAGTCCAGTGGTTGAAGAAAGCTGCTTGTACGAGTTATTTCTGATGGCTTCAAGTAACACATGAAATCTTTTTTTGTAAATTATGAAACAATATAGAATTTTACTTGCATTAAAACTATTGTGAGGTTTAGAATGAACACCAAGGTGACATTTTGTATGCAGAAGTTTCTGTCCCACAAGTAACCACACAGAGGCTTAATATTAATGATAAATGCCCAGCCAATAGCTCAGGCTTGTTACTACCTAACTCTCACTTTTAAATTAACCCTTATTTCTTGTCTATGCTTTGCCACGTGGCTTGGTACCTTTTTTCAGTACGGCATTCTCATCTTGCTTCTCTCTGTGTCCGCTTGCTAGCCCAGACTACACCCTCCTTCTTCCCAGCATCCTCAGTTTGGCACTCCCCCTCAACCTTATTCTGTTTAGCTATTGAGTCAGCTTCTTTAGTAAACCAATCATAGAGACATATATTCACACAGTGTATAGGAAAATTCCATGGCATTTTTGACCTTTTTTTAAAAAAAAAAAAAAAAAACTTTGAATATTCTTTCTCCTTCATTTGAATTAGAAGTAGTCTCATAGCTGACCCTCGTCCCCATCAGACTTCCCATGATGTCAGTGAATAGTGTTGAACTCTGAACGGGAAGTGCTTTCTCATTTCCTGGTTTGGCCTCTAATACCCCCTCTTCTTCCCCCAAACCACACCCACACCTTCACAGGCTTTGAACAGCGTTCCCCATGACAGTGACTCAGTTACCCTTCTCTTTGCTGTAAATAATACCTGACCAAATCAACTCAGGGAAGGAAGGGTTGGATTTGGCTGAGACCTCGAGCAGTGTGTCATGGTGAAGAAGCCTTGTGGCAGGAGGTAAGGCAGCTGGGCTTTGAGCCCTCAGTCAGGAATCAGAGAGAATTCAGTGCTGGTCTTCAACTCACTTTCTCCTTTTTAACCAGTCTGGGACCCCAGATCATGGGATGGTGCTGCCCGACTTTCCACCTCAGTTAACTCAACCTAGATACTTTCTCATATGAAGCATTCCCTAAACCATTCTAGGCCCTTGCAAATTAACAGGTAATACTCACTAATCATGGTGGTTTTCTGGGACTGCCCTTGTTATCCAGAGAATGGATGAGACTGATAGTCCAAAGTCAGTGTTCGTAACCACAAGTGAATCCCAGGTAGACGCTCTCTGCTCTCAAACTGGGGACAGGCCAAAGGACGGTCTCAGCTTTACCAATGACCTGTTCAAAGTGGTGCTGACTGCGGCCTGGCTTCATCCTTGTTCACGTCCCACACTTCTGTCATAAAAATAGTCACATCAACTCAAGAACCTCTCAAATTCAGTGTATTCTGAAATACTTTGAGGGAAAACCCTTCATCATCCTTGATGCTCTGTACAAATCTATGCCTTAAAAAAAAAGTCTTAGCAGGGCAGTGGTGGTGAACACCTTTAATCCCAGCACTTGGGAGGCAGAGGCAGGCAGATCTCTGAGTTTGAGGACAGCCTGGTCTACAGAGCAAGTTCAGTGACATGGGGCTCCATGTTTTGTATCTGTGGAAGTATTGTCATTCTGATGATTTGTCTCCTATAGTTGCAGAGATTTCAAATTGTCTTTTTTTTTCTTTTTGTTTTTTCAAGATAGGGTTTCTCTGTGTAGTTTTGGTGCCTGTCCTGGATCTTACTCTGTAGACCAGACTGGCCTTGAACTCACAGAGATCCTCCTGGCTCTGCCTCCTGAGTGCTGGGATTAAAGGCGTGCGCCACCAACACCCGGCTCTTATTTGTTTTTAAGTTGTAATAATAATAATAATAATAATAATAATAATAATAATAATATTTGTGTGTGTGTGTGTGTGTGCGCGCGCGCGCGCGCGCTCATGTGTGCACAGGGGCCATAGCATACATGTGAATGCCAGAGGACAGTTTGGTGCAGTGGTTTCTCTCCTTCCACATTTACCTTTGTTCCAAAGATTGAACTCAGGTCACCACTCTCGATTGTGAAGGGCCTTTACCTGCTGAGCCATCCCACCAGTCCTGAAATTGTTTACTTAATGCTTATATAAACCTCTCTGCTTCTTCGGTGAAGCTGAAAGCAATTATTTAAAGTTTCTCTATAAGTCACCATAGACCAGAGATACAGTGTTCATAACACAGAGGATCCCCGACAGCCTGGCCTCTCTGCCCCTCAAATGCATCAGACAGACTCAAAGCTCCGAGTCCCTTGGTGAAAGGACCTGTCCACCTCCTCCGGCTGGATTACAAAACTCAGCGGAGGGGTTACTCATGAACACTTACTTTACCCATGGACCCTCCTTACGAACTTTCATTTCCCTTACGTGAGTCTCATGACAGCCCCATGAGTTAGATGCTGTGACAACTGTAACCCCAATGAGGAAGGAGAAGATGTGAGGACCTTGTCCAGGTCACACGACTTGTAGCAAATAGTAGAGGTCAGATTTAATTCGAAGTCAGCCCAACTCCAAAGACCATGATTGGTTGATTTACCTCTCTCTCTCTCTCTCCCTCTCTCTCTCTCTCTCTCTCTCTCTCTCTCTCTCTCTCTCTCTCTCTCTCTCTCTCTCTCTGTGTGTGTGTGTGTGTGTGTTATATTCACATGGGTGGAGGCCACGGTGCTCAGGTGGAGGTCAGAGAGGACAACCTGTGGGAGTTCTCTCCTTCCACCTTGTAGGTTTCCAGGATTGAACTTGGATTCATGAGGCTTGAGGCCAAATTCCTTTACCTGCTGAGCCATCTTACAAACTGCCTTATTTATTTTTAAAGTCACATTTTAAAACTGATATATAAAAACAAAATGCCAACATAGAAAGAATTTTGAGTGTAATCATCTCTGAATTTACAAACTGTAACGCATCAAGTTTGGGGCATTCAAAAAGGGAATTTGTAATCTCAGTACTGGGAGTCGAAGATAGGAAGATTGAGTTCGAAACCAGCCTGGGCTACACAGCAAGACCCTATCTCAAAGTAAAAACAAATAAAAACGCTATAAAAAAAAAAAGGGCTGAACCAGATCAATCTGGTATAAGTGAAGAAAATAAGCTTTGAGCATTCTACACCTAGGTCAGCGCTCACAACCTGTCATTTATAGATTGTGTAATCTTGGCCTGGTGACTTAAAAACTCCAGGCTTCAACTTCTTTAGAAACAAAACAGTTTGTAATAAAACATTATTTAATATGTTCACAATACTGCGTGAGGATACTGGGAGGTGGAATGAGATAACGCCTATAAAATGCTCGGTCCAGAGATACAAATCAGAGTTCAATAAATAAAAAGCTATTGAAACATTCATTGTAAGACGGCCTGTGTCTGTCAAGGAACTTAGGCCATATAATGTAAATTAGTCAAAGCACTTTTCTGGGGGCTGAGGAGATGACCCAGTCAGCAATGTGCCTTCTGTGCAAGGGCGAGGACCCAAGTTCAATCCCAGCAACTACATCAGAAGTGGGGCACATTCTGCACATCCTGTGACCTCAGTGATGGAGAAGACAGGTGGATCTCCGCAGTTCCCAGCCAACCAGCCTAGCTAATCATCAGGGAGTTTGGGGTTCAATGAAAGACTCTGTTCTCTCCCCACCCCCTGCCCTCCAAAGTGGGACTGATTAGGGAAGACAGCCTTAACCACACGAGTGTACATGTGCACACACACTAATGCAAACATAACATGTACATAACATGCCACACACACACAGCGCCACATACACAACCCACTTTTCTACAGTGCATTTTATTGCAGTATCTGGAACACTTACCTCTCCTTATGGTCAGGAACTGGCTGAGGACAGGGACATCAGACATCTGTGACACCTCCTGGTCCTCAGCCTCTGGCTTTTCTTAATGTATTGCTCCTGGGCCAGTGACACAGTTCTTATCTTCCCTTGGCTGGGAGAATGACTAACCAGGAGGCAGGAGAGATAGGTTTCTGCTGATTTCTTTTTTTCTCTCCCAGCTGTGAATGAACAAGAAATACAATTAGCCAGGAACACTTTAGCTCTGCCAGGTGAGTTACAAAAGGGCCCACTCTCTCATCAGACAATTGTTTTGTTCAGTGCTGGGGCTTGAACCCAGGGCCTTGCATGTGCTAGGCAAGTGCTCTATCACTGAGCTGTACTCTCAGTCCCATTCTTGCGGTCATACATCAAATGTTTTGACGACAGTGTAAGGTATGTGCTGGGAAGAGTGCTTGGATGCATTTCTGGTTAGAGTAGCGTTTTATCTGCTGACCAGTAGTGATTCTATTACATGTGTACTGAATGACTGTGTACTGCATGACTGCTAATCACACTAGCAATTATAATCCTAGCATTTGTTGAGTTCATACTGTATACTACGTACTGTTACAAGCACTTTACACATCAGTTTGTTTAGTCCTTGCTATACAATCATCAATCCCACTTTACAGTAATGAAAACCGATCCAGATGATTAAGGAACTTGTTCAAAGCCTCTATAGCTTAAAATTTTCATTGTCTATACCTTCTTAGTTCTTCTACATTATTGATAACTTTTTATTTAGTTATTTAGAGGATTTCCTCAAGTTCTCATGTAGAGCTGTTTCTCCTGGAGATATTTTTTATTCATTCGTTTGTTTGTTTATTTATTTATTTAAAGACAAGCTCACAGTTGACTTGTCACAGTGGTCCACCTGCCCCAGCCTACCAAATATTGGGATTACAGGCTTGAGCCATCTGCCTGGCTAAAAAGGGAATATTAGTAAGCTCCTTGCATTTGGGGTTTATCTAGTGATAAGGTAGGACCTTCAAACCGGGGATATTTTAATACCATTGATCAGAACCTTTAGAAAAAGATGGGAGCATACTTTAAGATCAAGATAATGAGTGGAGCAGGAAGGTAGAATGTTACATAGGCAGGCCTGCTTAAACACGGTAGGCCACAAAAGAAAACCAAAAAAGGGGGGCTGGAAAGATGGTTCAGCAGACAAAGGTGTTTGGCACCAAGCCTGATGATCCGAGTTCGAGACTAACCACCACGGGGAAGGAGAGAGTCGAGTCCCCAAAGTTGTCCTCTGGCTTCCACTTGTGTAAGCTGTAGCAACAAATTTAACCCAAATTATTTCTAAGTTAAATGTTTTGCTAGTGGATTCCAGTCTCAAGCTAACCCTCTGGAACAGTAGAGTTAAGACCTGCGCTACTATGACTTGCTGGTGGCTTTGTTTTGCGGGAGGCATCGTATTCATCTTTCAAGCTCCAAACCGCTGCATTTTTCTTGGTGGGGTGGTGAAAGCTTATGGGGAGACACGGAGGAGGTTACCCTGCTTAGCCTTCAGACCCTTCATACAATGAGAGTGAGGCACAAGGTTCTCCGCCCACCTCCCGCTGAAGTGACCAACAGCAACCTTTCTGAAGGAGCTGCTGTGTGGAATGTCCTGGACACGTTCCCTTGGAGTGACTGTCATTTGGAAGCGGGCCTCTTTGGAAGGAACGATTTGGGTCAATCAATTGAACTAGGAACATCGGATCATCTATGGAGTCAGTAGAAATTCTTTCCGGCATATTAGGAAAGGAGACTAAGCCTGGCTTCTTCGATGGCCAAGGGACTTGTATCTTCCACCGTGTCCAGGCCTTGGGGTGCTGCACCAGCTCTCCTCACTTATGCTTACAGTGCTGTGGCAGCCGTGCCCCCCGGGGCTGCCCGCCTTTCGCTCCTCTGCAGAAAGATCAACATGGAGATCCCCCAAAGAGGAGAGGGGGAATACTACGCCACGAGGGAGTAACAGAACCGATCCTCACTTTGTGAAGAGGAAGAGAGGATAAAGAGCTTTGACGGTGGGAGCAGGATTGGGAGGGGCGGGGGTTGTTAAGTGAGGAATGAGATACCATTTAACCAAAGGAAAAGCAGGAAACGCCTTGAAGGGCAATTGGCCCCACCAGCTCATATGGAATCTGCCCTGCAACTCGCGCGTCTGGGCACGTAGGCACGGGTGTGCAGCGATCACTCCCACTGCAGCCCAGGTCCTTATCAGCGGCATTCACAGATCTGTAGTGGCCCGGCGGCGTGGGCTTGGGGAGAGCTGGAGGAGGTGGGGGGACCATCCCGCCTCTCCGTGAGGGCGGAGGTGGGGAATCTAAGAAGATTGGCACCCCGATGCGCCCCTCCTCCCGGCGGCTCTCCTCTCCAACCCAGTCCTAGAAGGAGACACAGGCCGGTGGCCACCTGCCAAGTCAGGCTTGGGCGGCGAGGGAGGAGGGGCAGGGGCCCCGGGAGGTGGCCTTTGCGATACCGGGGCCACTCCTGCCGACTCTGGCCGCGCGGGCGCGAGCTGGCTGTACAAAAGGCCCCGGCGGGGCAGGGCGGGCCTGCGGCGGGAGGTGGGCTCTAACCCCCCACCTGTTGCGGGGCGCTGCGGGCTGCAGAGATGGGCCGCTACTCCGGCAAGACGTGCCGGCTGCTGTTCATGTTGGTGCTCACCGTGGCCTTCTTCGTGGCGGAGCTGGTGTCGGGGTACCTGGGCAACTCCATCGCGCTGCTCTCGGACTCGTTCAACATGCTGTCTGACCTGATCTCCCTGTGCGTGGGCCTGGGCTCGGGCTACATCGCGCGGCGTGGTACCCGCGGCTCCGGCGCCACCTACGGCTATGCTCGGGCCGAGGTGGTGGGCGCGCTCAGCAACGCGGTCTTCCTCACCGCGCTCTGCTTCACCATCTTCGTGGAGGCCGTGCTGCGCCTCGCGAGGCCCGAGCGCATCGACGATCCCGAGCTGGTGCTCATCGTGGGCACCCTGGGGCTGGCAGTCAACGTGGTGGGGCTGCTCATCTTCCAGGACTGCGGAGCCTGCTTTGCGGTCTGCACGCGGCGGCGGCGCCGGACCCGTCCTCCGCCACCGCCGCCCCAGGGGGACCCTTGCGGCGCTTTGGGGAGCCCCCAAGGGGCTGCGGCAGCCACAGCCCCCGGCTCAGATGCAGTAGTGACTCTCCGGGGGGCCTCGGCCGGAAGAAAGCTGCAGGAGGGCGCGACCGTGTTCTCGAATGTAGCAGGTGCCTTTCAGTTGCATCCTTCCGGACTGGGACCGCTTTGTCCTTCCCTCCATCCTCCATCCTGCCCCAGGCATCTGGTCCCTTTTTCTCATCCACTCTCTCTTGCTCCTTTTGTTTCCTGACTGATTTAAAAAAAAAAAAAAGAAATCCTCTTCGTAGCCTGTTCTGCCCCTCTTGTAACTTAACTTTCCTTCCTCCCCTCCCTCCTTCTCTCCCTTCTCCCTTCTCGGCCTTCTTTCTCCCCATCTCCCCCATTTCTCCCTCCCTCCTTTCCTCCTTGACCCCGCAGTCCTTATCCTCTCCCCTCTCCTTGTGGCAGTATTGATCTTGGAAATCAATTCTTACTATTGGGCAATAGAGAGCACTCCCTATCCCTCCCCTCTCCGGTGCTATCTGGACTGTTTCCTCCCTTGACAAATCAATGTCAGGGCTCTCCTCTGCCCCTTGGGCGGTGTGGATTTGGGGGGCAGGTGTGGGCTTATACTTGTCCCGTTTTAAATTTGAAAAGTGTGTGTGAAGTCCAAGGGTGGACCGCGGGCTTCCTCTGGGTTGACCCGTCTGGGCTGAGTGTGGGAGAGGTGGGGACTCCCGTAGGCTAAGAGGAATTGAAAATAACCAAACTGCATTTTGAGTTCACTGGTTCTTTTTGTTTGTAGAACTTATACACAACACAAGGTTTCTTCTTTGAATGCAGGTGATTCCCTGAACACCCAGAATGAGCCAGAGGAGACGACGAAAAAAGAGAAAAAGTCTGAAGCACTGAACATCAGAGGTAGGTTGTCTCTGGATTCGCTGCGGACCCTTTCCCGTAGTTCATGGCGCGCTGCAACGGTGACAGAAAGTCCGGCTTTAGTAAGGCAACAGTTTGTTGGAAAGTAGGTCAGTTACCTGCAGACTATGACCCTCTTCTCTTGCCTAATCATTGCATTGATTCTGAGGGAAAAACTAGTTGCTAATGATTTATCTTTGCTCTAATTAAGCCACGCCACAGCTGCCTGCTGCATGTTCTTCTGGGTTACACATATTGTGTCATGTTCCACTGATCCCCACATGTCAGTGTCATGGTCTCCTAAATTCCACATAAGAGTGTTGCATCCCCCTGAGTATCAAACATGAGTGTCCTCGTCTCCTGACCTCCACATTATCAGTGAATTGTTCTCCTGAGCTCGATATATGTATCATGTTCTCCTGATCCCACATATCAAGGATGTGTTCTCTTGACTTCCACATGTCATGTTATTCTCATATCCACACATGTAACATGTTCTCCTGATGTCCACATATCAATCATAGCATGTTCTCTTGACCTCCACATTATCAGTGAAATGTTCTCCTGATCTCCACATGTGAATGCCATGTTCTCCTGATCCCCACATAGCAATACAATGTTCTCCTAAACGCTACATATATGTCATGATCTTCTTAAATCCACATATGTATCAAGTTCTCCTAATCCCTATACGTCAATGTCATTTTCTACTGATCTCCATATATCAGTGTCATGTCTCCTGATGTCCACGTATGAGTGTCATGTTCTGCTGATCTTCACACATATGTCATGTTCTGCTGATCTTCACATATGTGTCTTGTTCTCCTGATTCCCATACATCAGCATCATGTTCTCATGAACTCTACCACTCAGGGACAGGTTGGTCTGATCTGATCTCCACACATCAATGTCACATGACTGCTATACTTGGTTTTCTACTTTCATGAATACTACTGACATACAATGCATCCTATTTATTTAAGAAGATTGTGTGTGTGTGTGTGTGTGTGTGTGTGTGTGTGTGTGTGTGTGTTGCTGGGGATGGAACCCAGGGCCTTGTACATGTTAAACACATGTTGTACCTTTGGTCCATACCCAAAGTCCCATTACAGCTTATTTTAACTGGCTATGATTTGTTTGTTTTGAGACAGGGTACTCTTATATAACCATGGCTGGCCTGATACTCAATATGTAGCACAGGTTGACCGTGAACTTGTGGCAATCCTCCTTTCTTAGCTCCCTCACTGCTGGAATTACAGCATATTTACCACTATGCTTGGTGTTGACTGTGATTTTGCTAAAGGTGGAAAAAACAAACAAATCATAACCAGTTAAAATAAGCTGCAAGTATAGCACTCATGTGACACTGATGTGTGGAGATCGGATGGGTACCGACTGTTGAGTCCTCTGTTCATAGCAGGGTGCATGGGAGCCGCACCACAGCACTGTAGGTGTGTGCCACTGCAGGCAGCTGGTGGGGGGCAGGGCAATCAGCCAGAGTTGCCAAACTAGGAAGTAGCAGAGGCTACCTCTCTCTTCCCCTATAAAGCATCTTCCACTCACAGCCTCCCTGGAATCCTGCCCGTGTGACAGTGTTCTCCTGGAGCTGCCTGCTGCACTCACTCTCCTCCTCAGGAACCCCCCTTCACTCCACAGTGTTCTCATCAAGAAAACCCCTTCCCCAAAATGTCACTGACACACCCAGCTCAGAGTCTGGCCTGTGTGCCTTCACTCAGTGGGCGACTGTGACAGCAGCCAGGTACTACTGTACCTTTCAGAAAAGCTAGAAGAAAAGGCTTGGAATATTTTTTTTTTTAATTTTTACCATAAAGAAAAGGAAAAGAAAGCAAGGTTCAGAGGACTAGATATTTGACTTAATATTGCATAGGATGTACACCTATCAGAATAGCACAGGGAGCTTGGCTTGGTGGTACGGAACCGTCACCTGAGCACTCCAGAAGCATGAACTGGAGGCCACCCCGACAATCTAGTCAGGCCCTGTGTCGAAACAGATAAAGGAAAGAAATGACCAAAACCAGCATTTCCCCCAAACAAGTCAAAACAGTCCTCAACATGTTCAATTTTTATTTTTCAGTTAAAATGAAACTTTTTCTTCCCATCTTGCCAGGGAACTGTGTTCTCAAGACAGTGGACACTCCTTCTTCACACTTTGTTTGACTAGGAAACAAGATGTTATCAGGTGGGGGTGAGGCTTTGTGGTAGGGTGTTCGCCTGGATTGTTGTAGATCCTGAGTTTATCCCAGCACTGAAGATACATGTTATGTGTATACGGAGAGACAAGGGGGTACCTTTAGTGTTAATGATTTCAAACAGTTGTGTTGTATTGTTGGTGTTGGGGCTTGAACCTATGGCTTTGTGCATGCTACATACACACTCTACACTTAGAATCTTTTCCCCATCCACAGCTTTTTTTTTTTTTTTTTTTTTTAAATCAGCTGAAGTTCATGATAGTTTGGGCCCTAATTCTGCTTAGCAGAGTTTAGACACCATTAGGATAGACTGAAACAGAATAGAAAAGAGAAATACATCATAAGGATGGGGTTTGTTTATTTTATTTTATTTTATTTATTTATTTATTTATTTATTTTTGCTTCAACTTGTATCTCCATGTGGGCTGGGATGCAACACAAAACTTTTAGTGTAGGCTGTGGGGACCAGAAGTGTGGGAGCTGCTGTTGTGTGGGATTCTCAGTGGCCAAGCGTGGGAAACCTGGGGTGGGAACTGGAGCTTGTGTAGGACAGGATGCGGCAGCCCTCTATCCAGGCTTAGAGGCATCCATCCTCCCCTCACGCTCTGCTGTGGCCGTTCTCAAGAGATTCCCACTCTGTAGTCCAGCTTGGCCTTGCAGCTAGCTGGGGTTCTCCTTAAAGTCCTGAGTGCTGGGCTTACAGGCCCAAGCTGCTGCTCCAGCTTTCCCCTCTGGCTGCGTGTCTTTGAGCCTCCACTATCTGCCTCTAGGAAGTGAGGGTGTGACCCCCCCCATTACATTTAAATGAGGCTGAGTCCTGAGATAGTGACCCTAAGAATAAGCAGGAGACAGTAGGTTTATCCTCTTTGGACAGTGACATTTGGTCCTGTCACCAAGAAAGCAAAGGCTTCCTTAGCTTGTGTCAGGGGAACAGGTGGGTAGGGCAACCTTCTGGGAAGGTTCTGAATTTTCTTTCCTGTGGCTGGGAAAAGGGGCTGGGAGGATGGGAGACAGAGAGCTAGAAAGTGGGACTGTCTCCTGTACATATTGAATCAGTGTTCTGTTGCTTTAAGTAACCACTCCATAAAAAAGGCATGGGGACAATGCCATTTACCAAGGGTGTCCCTCAGAGGCTAGGATGTGTGAGCAGCTCAATTCAAACACCTTCCAGGTCAGACTATTCAAGTCTCATCCATGAGCAAGCAATTAGCAATTGGAATCGTTACCAGTTCTACTGAGTGAACTTTTTGGATACCTGGGGTGACCAGGCAGACCTTCATTCACTATATATTTTCTTCTAGAACAGTCCTTTAACAACGCCTATGTGCATTCAAATCACCCAGGCAATCTTGTTCAAATGCTCACTTGGCTTTGCTGGTTGTGTGATCTTGGTCAAGTGGCTTAGCCGTTCAGTGCCTCAATTTCCCCCTTTGTAGAGTGGAGAGGGAATCTCAGGTGGATCTTGAGGGGCGGGCCTCCCTCCTGCCTCTCCCTTTTCCTCTGGTTTCTGTTAGCACTGTTTGACATGTGGTTCTTTCCTGTGCCGTATGTTTTGCTGTTTCTATTTCTTCTAAGAGACTGTTTTCTTCAAGTTTAGCTCCTTCCTTCCCATGAGGACTGGCTTGCTGGTGGTGGTGGGTGGGTGGGCGTACTGGGTGTATTTTAATCCCACTATGAGCTCTCGAAGTTCATGCACCCTGACCAGAGTCCCCATCTAAATATGCTCAAGCTTACTGGTTCTCTCGATGACTTCATTGGCTGGTTTTGCTCCCTGTATTTCTGATCATATATAACAGAAATTCAGCACTCTATTTTATTTTACTGGGTCTTCCTATGTAACCTTGGCTGGCCTGTGACTCACAGATATCTGTCTGCCTATGCTTCCACATTTCTGGAATTAAAAGCATGTTCCACCACACCCTCTTTTAGAGCCAAATACCCTGTGTCCAGCAGCACTGTTGGCCCGACACACCACCTACCTCCAACACTGTCCTGCTGGGTCCCCCACTGCTTCTGTAAAGTATCAGGTGCTGGCTGGCCTTTTCTCTGCCTTTATGGCCTGGGCAGTTTCATAGTTTTTTAAATTTTTGTTCATGTTTTTCATGTTTTGTTCATGTTCAATTAATTGGCTGAGACCTTCAGAACATACAGCTTTAACCCTTACACACAAAGTTTTAATTTTACGTGATTGTGACAAATGGCTTTTTATTCAGAGGGAACTTCATCAGCATCCCTGCTGTTAGACCTTCTTAAACTGAGCACCATGAAAAGGGGGAGTGGGTTGGGGTTGAGGGGAGCCAGAGACCCAAAAGAACCACTCTTGATGTCCATAGTGCTGTCTGAAACTGTACCCCGGGCAGAATGCTTGCCTGGCATGGGTGAGATGCTGGGTTCCAACCCGCCACTGTAACCATGAAAACATCAAGAAACGATGATGGGACCTCCATCACGCTGAGCTCATAAGGGACTCAGAGGGGAGCCCCACCCCATACCTGTCTCATGGACTGTAATAAGGACGCAAACTTTGAAACCAGGCACGGTGTGGCATGCCTCAGTCCCAGCACTGGGATGCTGAAGCTGGAAGATTTGGAGTTGGAGGCCAGCCGGGGCTACACCGTGAGACTTTTTCTCTAATGCAAAATGAAACAAAAGTTTAAAAGAATTTAATGTCAGATGCGTGTCTGAAAGAACAACACATCATTTGCTCAGCTTTGTTTCCCATCATGATGCCCTTTGATGGGTGGTGGGGGACAGTGATGTGGCAGTATTGGCTGGTGATACAGCGAGTGATAGCTAGCTCAGGTTGTTCCTCTTCCTGGGCTCTCTGGGTCCTGGGTTTATTTTTCTTTCTTTCTTTATTTTTAATTAAAAAAAATGTTTTCTGAAGCTGGGTGGTGGCAGCACACACCTTTAATCCCAGCACTCGGGAGGCAGAGCCAGGCAGATCTCTGTGAGTTCAAGGCCAGCCTAGTCTACAGAGCAAGATTCAGGACAGGCACCAAAACTACACAGAGAAACCCTGTCTCAAAAAAAAAAAGTTTTTGAAAGTTAAAATATAATTATATCATTTACCTTTAAAATCATTTTCATTACATTTGTGTGCGTGTATGTGTGTGTGTGTGTGTGAGAGAGAGAGAGAGAGAGAGAGAGAGAGAGAGAGAGAGAGAGAGAGAGAGAGAGAGAGAGAGCGAGCGGCACAAATGTGTGGGTATGCATGTGGAAGTTAGAGGCCACAGGCCATCTTACTCTACACGTGGGTCCTGGGAACCAACCCCAGGTAACAGGTGCCCCCATTAGCTTGAACCACCACGTGGTCCTGGCCCGAAATTTTGCTTTCTGAGTCATTGCTATTGTTATTTTGTTTAAGATGGTCTCACTCTGTAGCCTAGGCTGTCCTCCTGCCTCAGCCTCCGAATGCTGAGATCATAGGTGTATATCACACACTGGGCTTGTTTTAAAAAGTTCTGACCTACTCAGTGCTCTAACAAAAAGCATCAGCGAACATCTGTGAGCTCAGATCACGGGTCATCATGTGGCTCCAACACTTGGCTCTGGGATTCACTGGTCTGCCTTCCTTCCTGACAGGTGTTCTCTTGCATGTGATGGGAGATGCCTTGGGGTCCGTGGTCGTGGTCATCACGGCCATCATATTCTATGTCCATCCCCTGAGACGCGAAGACCCGTGTAACTGGCAGTGCTACATTGACCCCAGCTTGACTGTTATCATGGTCATCATTATCTTGTCATCTGCTTTCCCACTGATCAAGGAGACTGCTGTCATCCTGTTGCAGATGGTCCCCAAAGGAGTTAACATGGAAGAGCTGAGTAAGTAGACTGCATGCGGATGGGGACCACCAACACTTTAACATCGCTCGATCCAGAGGGTTATGATCACAGAGCATTGCTTGATTGGTGTTTTCTGGAGCACTCTAGATCTTCATGTGATGGGGGCATGTTTCATGTGTCTTGCAGACTGGGATGATAATTCACAGCTCCAAGAACCAAAGGTCCTTCGTAGCATGATTCTGAGAATGTAAAGATTGGCCAAAACGCACTGCTGGGCGGTTTGACCTCACGACAAGGATGTGTTTTAATTCTACTAAAGCCACTCTGCAAGACCTAGATTTTTTTTTAACCATCTTTTTAATATATACCTTTATACCTCCCCCCCAAAAGATGAGTCATTCATGGTATAGATAATGCCTTTCAGTTAGTTGACATTCATGGGTTGGGAAGTTACTTGGTGGCACATTACAATGTAAAAAGGCTGTGTTAAAGGGCCCTTCCTCAGTCTAGAGTGAAGTCTTCTTATTTTCTTTGCTCACATAGAAGTCAGAGTCTCCCCTCAGTTATGTGCCTCAGAGGGAAAAGGTTTCAGAGACTTTGAATATATGCTTAGAAGTAGCATTCTGGTAAGTGCTTATGATCCATGCTGCTAAACTAGCCCATCTTGCTGTCTGTCTGCCTGTCTGCCTATCTATCTGTCTGTCTATCTATCTATCATCTATCTACATACCTACCTATCTCTATCATCTATCTATTCATCTATTGATCTATCAATCAATTTCATCTACATATCTATTTATCTCTGTATCATCTACATATCTATTTATCATCTATCAATTACCTATTTATCACTCATCTATCTATAATCTATGTATCTATGTATCTCCTATCTATCTGCCTATCTATCATCTACTTGTCTATGTATGTATGTATGCATGCATGTATGTATGTATGTATGTATGTATGTATGTATGATCTATCTATCTGTCTGTCTGTCTATCTAGCTATCTATCTAAACTGAGATAGGGTCTCCCTATGTTGACCTGACTGGCATGGAACTTGCTATGTAGAACAGGCTATCTTGGAACAGATTATGCACATGTAGATGTAGCCCAGGCTGCTTCAGAACTTACTGGTCTTGAACTTGCAGTCTTTTTGCCTCAGGCTCTTAAGTTACTTATAGGCTAACACTGTGTGGTGTAGAAAATCAGAGGGAAGGGTGGTTATGGGAAAATGAACCCTTGAGGGACAGTTCTTCTTCTGTGGGCTGTGATAAACACACAGCCTTGGTGGGCATGGTTAGTCATGCAGGCCCCTCTCAGGCTTCTATTCCAGCTCTCACTATTGGCTCTTGTCTGCTCCTGTCTGTTGTAGTGAGCAAGCTCTCTAGCGTGCCTGGAATTAGCAGTGTTCACGAAGTGCACATCTGGGAACTGATAAGTGGGAAGATCATCGCTACCCTGCATGTCAAGTACCAGAAGGGCGCGGAGTACCAGGATGCCAGCAGAAAAATCCGAGAGATCTTTCACCATGCTGGAATCCACAGTGTGACCGTCCAGTTCGAAATGGTGGACTTGAAGGAAGCCCTGGAGCAGAAGGACTTCTTGCTGACCTGCAGTGTCCCCTGCATCTCCCAGAGCTGTGCCAAGAAACTGTGCTGTCCCCCGGGGACGCTGCCCCTGGCTCTCGTTAATGGCTGTGCAGAACACAATGGTGGACCCCATCTAGATGCTCAGGAGGTGGCCATTGATATGGCTTCAGATGGCTGTCCGAGGGAACAGGGACAGACTCTTGGCAAGACTCAAGAGGAACATCATTGTGAAAACAGTACTCATTTTTAGTGGGTTTCCACACAAAACCAGACTGACTGGACAGGCACTTTGGGTCGCCAGCTCTGCTTGTGGAAAGAGCTTTGTTGGTGTGTACCCTGTCAGTAGGGATCAGATGTTTGGGATGTTCGTGGAACAAGCCTGCTGATTTTCATGCGGTCACCCCTTTCCATTACCCTGGGCGTCTCATGCTTCCCTGCGACAATTTTAGTGTGAACGTGGGTTTCCTCAAGCAGACTTCACTAGCGTGTGTATCAGGGATGTTGAAGGCTGGGACTCAGTAACTATGGCACAGGACTGAAAGTCAGTCTTGTCTAGTGGTGCTGGGGAATTGAACAGAGGGCTCATGTGTGCTAAGGAACTGCTCTGTTACAGAGATGCACTATGGCCCTTGTTTTCAAACTGTTTAGAATTTCTAGCTGACTCTCAAATGAGCTCAAAGCTTAAATGAGTAGGAAAAAAATTGAGGCACATGAACTATATTTTCCTCTCTTCCCCTCAAAGATCATAAAAGATGGAAGTCGGCTATCTGTGGCACTTCAGAAATATATATTGTTAGGTCCATTCTTGGACCATGAGAAACAGACACCTAATAAAAAATACAAAATGCTTAGTTGTTAAGGTGGACAAACAGAAAGCCTCTTAAGGCAGAAAATGCTCTCAACACATTAGAGGAGGTAGACTTTACTGGCGTGGAGGGGAAAATAGGTTCTAGACCATCTCTTCATTCTGTGAGGTGTAAGGTGGCTACCGTTTACTTTCTGCTGAGAGCTAAGCTGAGCTGTGATGTGTTGCTGATGTTTAATCATGTAACACATTCATTACACTCAGAAGTGTGGGGACAGACTTCTACTTTCTTATTTACTTATTTACCATTTCTGAGTGTCTCCAGGTAGGATTGTTGGCGCTTATTGTTCTGATAATGATTTTCTTGTCCAGATTTCCCCACAGTCTTCTCTTTACGATCACATTGATCCATGTAGTATTGACCAGGGGGAGATGAATATTCCAGGGACAGGAAAAATATTCATTCCTGCTTAATGAATAAGCTAGCCTGCCTTTGCTTTAATTAGGTATATTTTAAAGTATTTATTATAGTTGCCAACTAGTAACTGTATGGAAAAGTTGTATCCAATCGAGAAATGAAAAGTAATTTGATTGCTGCTTTTAATGTGTTTGATGGCACTTAGAGTTTTATGTCTGTGACCCATGTTACCAAGTTCAAATAAATTGTTTATGATTTGATTCAGACACATAACAGAACTGTATTGGTAGGAGAAAGTGCAGAAATGTCTGTCATGTGTTTAACACCTTACCTTGTTTGGGCATCCTTGTTTAATCAAAGCCTCATAGGTATGACGTGGGATGCCTGACTGAGGGAGCCAGCATGGAGTTTGAGCAGCTCCAAGGCTGATGGAAAGTTATCTTGTCCTAGGCTGTCAGCTTTGGCCGTATTGAGAAACTACACAGGACTCATCAGAAGTGGGAATGGTCACAGAAATGGCACCCAGAGTTTTCAGTGCAAACACCATTTTAAAGAAACCGTCTTTCCTGGGTGTAGTGGCATATGCCTGTAGCCCCAGCTACTCAGGAAGTTGAGGAAGGAGAGTCACTTGAACCTGCGAGTCCAGGCAAAATAGTGAGACTCAGTTTTTTGTTTGTTTGCTTGTTCTTTAGCTATTAGTCTTAAATTTGGAGGTTGTTGGGCAGCTATGGTCAGGAATATAGGAACTTCTTTGTTCCTTTTAAGTTGGTTAGATCAATCATCCTTAAGTAAATAGAAAACTATCTAAAACCTTTCTAATTACTAGAAGTTTTTGTGTTAGATATATGCACTTTATAAGCTGGAGCAAAGACAAAATTTCTACTTTGGGCATCAAATGTAACAGACTAGTGGATTCCCTAGGAACCCAGCATGGTGATGTGTGAGCAAATTCCTCCACATAAACACTGTTTAATGCCTTAGTTGAAGCCAAAATAGAAATTTGTCTCTAACTTAAAAATCTGAATTCATATCACTGCCTTATTATTAAAGGAGAAACTAAAATTTTACAGCTTTCCTGCTACTAGCTAAAGGAATGTATTCTAGTTTGCATGTAAATAACAATCTTTAATCTCTGAAGTATTTTTCTGGAAAGAAAATACATTTAATTCTGACATAATTAAACATAACCTGAGAAAATTGATCTTGATTGATGCTTGCATAGCAAATTATAGACAGAAGCCAGTATGATATATGGCTTTTTGAAGACAGCCAAAGTACATTTAATAATGTGCAAACAAGTCAAGAGGATGCAATGTTTCTGCTACATGATTGTATTCAACACCGCCAGCCCTGGATGTGTGGTATTTTTGCTTAGGGTTTCCTGGACCATTGATTGTCTTTTTTTTTTTATTCTCTGAGGGCAGTGCATGATATTTTCCCCTCCTGAATCAGCAATCAGATATGCATCTGGTGGACAAGACAACACACTTTCTTTGAGCTTAGGCAAACGGTGACACTCAGTTCGTGTTCCTGCATGCTTCGGTTGCTCCTAGAACCCCGAGCTCCAGCCCTCCTGCCTGCCCTTCCTTCCATCCTGCTTGTCTTCTTCATTTCCCCACTAACGTGGTGGTGACCAACCAATGTCAGGGCCTCCAAGGTTTCCAGGCAAACGCTCGACTCTTGAGCTATAGCCCCAGCCTCACAGACTTCTTTATAACATTCATTACACCCTCTGCGGGGCGTCAGGACTAGGTGTCCTGCGTGCCAACTTGTCCTCTATCCTTCGGGTATTTTCCTTGCTCTCTTGTCTTTGGTTCTCTATGGATAACACATCACTTCCTTCCAGCACTTCAGCGCCAGTTATAGGAACCGATCCCTTTGTTTCATTTCCTATCTTCTAATCTCAGTTTTAAAAATTGGGATCTTTGTTTCTTGACATTTGGTTATTCAAACACCCACAGGGCTGCCAATTGCCATTGCGCGTGTGCGCACATGCCCTATAAATTAGGCACTCGAAGATTCAATGGAGTGCGTGATTGTCTTTGTCAGGGTGTCTCCACCTTGACACGCTGGCGTTCTGAGTTGGGTGTTTTAGACCATATTAGGTATTGCATGTTATTTAGTGGCAACATTGGCTTCTAATCCCAGATCCCAAATCATCTCCCCAACCTATGACAACTCAGAATTCCTCTAGACATCCCTGGGGAGAAGTTTTGTGTCCCTTCCTACTTCTCAACTACTAGCTGTAACTGTGTTTGAACAGTATTGATGGACCCTTCCCCACCCCAAGTCCAACAATGTTTTTAGTATCATCCATTCCGCAGGATTCACTACCCTGTATCCCAGATTGGCCCCAAACTCTCCATCCCACAGCCTCAGCCTCCTGAATCCAGGGGTTATAGGCATTCACCACCACTCTTGGATTAGGATTCACTGTTTACAAGCAATATTTTAAAAAGTATTTCATTTGTTGTGCCGAGGCTAGAAACCAGCCAGAGCCTTGCTACGTGGGCATCCACTCAATGGCTGAACCACCCCAAGAGCCAAGCATGTGGTAACCCAAGCCAAGCAGTTCAAGTTAGCCTCAGTGAGTTTGAGGCTAGCCTTTCTCCATGAGGTTTCAGTTTGGTCACACTTTGATTTGGGTTTTGCATTCCATTAGAGATCACGGGCTGACGTGTGCCTTCTCTATCGCCCTGTCCTTGCGTGACCTTGTCACCTTTTTGTGCTTCTGAGCTTATTTCCAGCCGAGTGACCTTGAGTGGGAACAAGGTTATCAAGCCAGCCAGGAAAGGAGTTTCTTAAACCGAACTTGTGCCAGACAAGAATCCTCAATGTATAAAATGTTCTTAGAATGTGGAGCAGCTCTGTTGTTTTCCGACACTTCCTCTCCCCTAATCACCCCACCCCCACCCCAGACCTTTCTTATTTACATGGAACTTTCTTTGCTAAGCTTCGGGCCAGGCACTGAACCTACTCTGAAATGTAATGAGTATAATCTAGAAAAAAAAAAAAATGATTGTCAAGGGAGAGCCATCCCTTCTGGAGGCCTGAGGTTATGTTACAGTATTGTGGAGTTTTGTTGCTTAAAATCCTCCTTTTATTCTCAAGGGCACGTCTGCCAACGTGTAACTGTCACATTTCGGGGGGGTGGGGGAATTGTTAAAAGGTTAAGGTGAAGAGTTTCAGTAACTCCTTGCTAATTGCACGTGAATCCCCCACAACGATGTACATATACTTACCTGTTGCAGGTGAAAAATGTTCAATGGTGCTGTAAATGAAATGTTTTTGTGGAATTAAACAGACAACTTGAAGCAGCTGAACTTGTGGAGTCTTTGTCATTTGTGGTGGCTAATTCGGGCTTTTTTTGGGGGGTGGGGTGGGGTGGCTAATTCATTACTTAATAACACCCAGGTCTGGTTTTCACGACTGGCTAGTCTTTTTATACTCTGGCTCCCCATGACTTCCTGCAGCATCGCAGGCCTTGTCTATTGGTTTTCCATCACTGTAACAGGTACCTGAGATAGTCATCTTATAGAGAGACCACTTCTCATCTCGGTCGGAGTTTTGGAGGTTCTGGTCCATGAACAATGGGCCCTGCTGTCTGGGAGCCTGCGGATGAGACAGCACATCGTGCTGGGAGTCTGTGGTGGTGCCCAATCACTTCTCACCTCATAGCTGGGAGGCAAAAAGAGGAGTGGAGCCACGTCCTCACTCTTTGCTTGACTGGCTTACCCCAGAGCTGGGGAATCTGTAGGCCCCACCTCTTAATATTTCTAGTACCTTCCAGTTCATAACAGGCTGGGAATGATACATCGACACATGGGATTTGAGGAAGATTCTCCCAAGTGGGAGATTGTGTCTTAAAAAATAAAGTGGAGAATGATTGAGGAAGACACTTGACATTGACCACTGGCCTAAACACACACACATATACACACACATAGAGAAACACATAAACATACACACAAACACAGAAACACATAAACACACACATACATAAACACATGCACAAACACACACATACACACATAAACACACGCACACATACACACACACACACACACACACACACACACACACACACACACACAAACCAGCACTCAATACACAAAGGTCTGCATTCTTTTGAGGAGTGTCTTGCCTGACATGAACCCACCCTGCACTCTGAGCTCTGTTCACAGTGACGGAGGACTGCCTTCCAGCTGTTCACAGAGGCCCCAGACACCCTAAAGCCACCGTGCATTCACCCGACTTTCCTTCGTCAGTGCTGAGGGCCCCTCTTCCCCTTCAGTTGATAAGCATCACCCAGAGACCTGAAGAACTCTGGTGTGTGAGAGGGTAACGAGTTAGGAAATGTCGTCTCACGTGGACTGGGTGTGACATTGTGGCCTGCTGCCTGCATGCCAAAAAGACAGTTCACCTTTTCAATCGCCGTGACCAGGGTTCGAGAGATGGCTCAGCAACCAAGGGCTCTTGCTGCTCTTGCAGGTTGCCAGCACCCCTCTGGAGGCTTACAACCTCCTGGAACTCCGGTTCCCCGAGATACGCCCCACTCTTCTGGTCGCAGGTGCTGCACACCACACACGCGTATCACGCATACCTGCAGGCAAACACACGTCCAATAGAAACAGGCATTCCCCACATTGCTTCCTCTCTGTGCTTCCTCCTCTGTGTCAGCTGTGACTTTGGCCCCGCTGTGGACTACAGACTTCAGCCCTTGACCTCCTGCTCATGATTCTGAGACTCGCCCTGTGTGTGGAAGCAGAGCCATGTCTTGTCTGTTGTGAGGCAAGAGCCCTTCCCGTTGCCTGTTTTTTCACTACGATGTGTCAGGGCCGGGAGAAGGATGGCTGATCTAAAGCCAAAAACAAACAAACAAACAAACAAACAAAAAACCCTCACATTGGCTCTACCAAAAGTAAATTTGCATGGGACTCCGAATCTTTAGCTGTGTCTTTCCAGAGAGGGGCCTCAACACAGGCTGGGCGCGGGTCACAAGAGCAAGCAAGCCTCTTATCACTGTCAGGGACCTGGGTTCTCCCCACCCCCAGGTGATCACGCCCGAGGGCTGGCTGTGGCCATATTCCTATCCTCAAAGTCATTCAGAAAGAAAGCAACACAACGTTGTAGGAAGGAGCGATGTTTATTTAATACTTGTGGTATGGCTTTCGCTTTCAGTATAAAAAAAACTTGCACTCACTGGCACATCCTAGGTGGAGAGACCTGACAGGACTCACATGGTACCGTTGAACTTGGGTTGTGGGAGACTATATAGGAGAAATATTATTTAGACAATTAACGTGTTCTCAAGGATGTGCTATGAAAGTAGAGGGTGTGAGCATTCCACCTGGGATTAAATCCCAGCGCTTTCACATTACCTTTCTGACCATCAGGAGCACCACGTCAGAGGACACACAAACTCCTCAGACCTCACCTTCACCTTCTGTGTGAAGGGGCAGAGCATCTCCTCTTCCTTGTGAGAGTGTGACTGAAAATGGCCAGGGTGGGAGAGCTTCCTTGTGGAGCTTCGGTCTCTTTAAAGCCCTAACCTTAGTAAGTAAAACCGCAGACATATAATGATCCTTATTTTTAACTCACTGCTCACAGTGGCAACGCCAACACATTTCACATAGACCGATACTCAATTAGATATTTGATTAACCAATCAATTATTTGTTTATCCAGGGGACAGGTCTCAAATAGCTTAGGTTGGCCTCACGCTCAAGACGGAGCCCCAAATGACCTTGAATTCCTGATCTTCCTGCCTCTGCTCACCGAAAGTGCTGGGATTACCGGCAGGGATTGAGTTACTCGCCTGGTTTGCAATGAGAGTTTAAGTTCCCTAAGGTGGAGGGCAATAATCAAAGAAATGCAGACCTGATCACACGCCAGAGACATTCAGGGGAGCTTATTCCTAGGAGATCAAAATGCACGGCATGCTGCTGAGCTTCCAGGAGATACCAGGGCTCAAGCCTAGCTGCCTCTCCTTCCCAGCCAGACTCGGGACACCTTTAACAGATTCCCGATGCAGTTAATGAACCCAGGCTTCCAAGTCAGGGGCACAAAACACTTCATCTCAATCTGGCGGACCTCCACGCTGGCAAGGCCCTTCAGCCAGTCACTCCAGGAACATGCCTGGGTTAAACAAGTGGGACTAGTGTTCAACACTCACCATAGGGCAGCTTGGCAAGAGGGGAATCCAAAGGATAGTTGTAAGTAAGGTTCAGGCTCCTGCTTGGTAATGTGAGCCAAGGTTCTTGATAACAGGCCTTTGCTCTGGCTTGGTTGCTGCCAGCAAGTGGGGCCATTTCTGTGACTGGACATCCGTTAAGTCTGACTGGCAGGGGAAGGAGAGACTGAGGAAACGCTCAAGTCTCAGCTGGAGCAGTGGCCACTGGTTACCCAGGATGAGGATGAGGTCTGTTGTTCTGGGGTTCTGGCTCTTTTTCAGTTTACACATGCTTATAGTCTGAACTTGCTTCTTGCCTTATATTGTCATGGTCACAGGGTCCCTCCTCCTTCTCCTCTTTTAATTTTTTCTTCTCTCTCTCTCTCTCTCTCTCTCTCTCTCTCTGTCTCTCTTTTTTTAAAGACAGGCTTTCTCTGTGAAGTCCTGTCTGTCTTGGAACTCTCTGTAGCCCAGGCTGACCACAAACTCAGAGATCCTCCTGCCTCTGCCTCCCGAGTGCTGGGATCAAGGGCGTGGGCCATCATGCCCAGCACAGGGTCGCTTCTTGACTGGTGCTGATAATCTAAGAGTGGGGCTCCGCTTTTCCTTTGATCATGTTTTCAACACTAATATCTGCAATGGTGTCTATCTATCTATCTATCTATCTATCTATCTATCTATCTATCTATCTATCTATCTATCTATCTATCTATCTATCTATCTATCATCTATCTATCTTCCTATCATCTGTCTATTATCTGTCTATCATCTATCTATCTATTATCTGTCTGTCTATCATCTATCTATCTATTATCTGTCTGTTTATCATCTATTTATCTATCTATCTATCATCTGTCTGTCTATCATCTGTCTGTCTGTCTTTAGAGACATAGCCTCATTACATGTCCTTGGCTGGCCTGTAACTCTATGCACAGGCTGCTGATATATAGGATAGTCTTTGGATAGTCAAACTGCCTCCATCTTCAGAACTTCTGCTGGGTGACAATCATCACAGCTGGACTTGCTGACTGCTTGCCTTCACTCAAAGAAGGATCAGGTGGGAGCATCATGGAATCCACAGCACTCTGCCACCCAGCTGTATGCAATTCTGCCCTAATTCAAGAGGTCTCCTCTGGAGCCTGGGGGGAGGAGCTAGAGGCTGTAGGGAGGGAGGGACTGGGGGGGGGTGCTTTTACCCAGTGGCTACCAGAAAGAGGGACTGCCATCATCCCTGCTGAGTAAAGACTTTGGAACCTGACCCTTTTCAGCAGAGCACCCACACTCCTGTAAGTAACCCCTCACCTGTGCTCTGCAAGGAAGCAACTCATTAGTTTCCCAGCAGGAGCTTTAGTGGACTAGCAGCTCGGTTTGATGTTGGGACCTCACGAGGAGGGGTAGATACTGTTTATGCCCGCTGCACAAGGAGAGCTGACCTCAAGCTCACAGGAAGGTGGGAGCTACCACATCCAGCTTATGTTGGTCCATTTTAATGAAGCAGGTGACGAGCGTTCAAATCCTGGCTCAAAAACCACTTAGAAGCTTGTGATTTGTGCATGCCAGTGTCTTCTGCAGCAGAAGAGTGAGATGGAAGGGTATGTGAGGGTTAAGTGAGATGCTGCACACAGCTGGCAGAGCCAGGGAAGGGTAAAGGGCTGTGCATGTGATGAGCATTCCTGTAGGGTTCTGCTCCAGCTGTCTAGAGCTTTAGGACTTTAGGACTACAGGAAATGCATTGCTTCTGTTCTGTCTTCCTCTTCTTCTTCTCCTCCTCCTCCTCCTCCTTTTTTAAATTTATTTATTATGTATATAGTATTCTGTCTGCATGTATACCTGCAGGTCAGAAGAGGGTGCCAGATCTCATTACAGATGGTTGTGAGCCATTGTGGGAATTGAATCTAGAACCTCTGGAAGAGCAGTCAGTGCTCTTAACTGCTGAGCCATCTCTCCAGCCCTCTGTCTCCTATATAACTGGTAAAAAAATACTTCATAGCCAGGCATAGTGGTGAATAACTGTAATTCCAGCTTTTAGAAATCTGAGACAGGAGGATGGAGGGTTCCAGGCCAGCCTGGGCTACATAGTGAGACCTGGTTTCCAAAACCAAAAAACAAGTATGCAAACAAAACCCCGAACATAAGGGCTTTAACTATTATAAGACCTGCAGACTCCTAAGGTTTTTTTTTGTTTTTTGTTTTTTGTTTTTTTTTGTTTTTCCTTTGTTCTCACTTATTCTACTGCCTGAACCTTCCATTGATGTTACCATTGTGGGTATTTGAGTTAGGGGAAGACAGATGTAGTCAACACGGACCTCGTCACCATGGAGGCACACACAGCTCGTGAGAAGCCGGACTCACTCAACATCCAGGGACTCTGATGCCCACCCCTGCATGAGAGCATGGGTGCAGACTGCAAGGTGCAGGCCATGCTCTCCTCCCCTCATTTGCATCACGCTGGTACTTTGCCTTTTTTTTTTTTTTTTTTTTTTTTTTACAGAAGGGTGCAGATTCATTCAGATGGTTGTGAGCCCATGGGTGCTGGGCTGAACTCAGGCTCGGAAGAAGCGGTGCTCTACTCTCAGCCATCTCTCCAGCCCTGGTACGTTGTCTTTTGACACTGTCCTGCATTGGGGGCTCCCCTGGATGTCCTGAGTCACGCCCTACTCTCTAACAGAAAGAAGAAGGGTCAGTAAGATATCTGGGGCTCCCTCGAGTCAACCTCGTGTTGGGGAGGAGATGTCCTATCAGCTCTTTGCACTGGCCCAGGCACAGGCTGCCACACCCACATCCATTTCAAGCCATCAAATTGGAAACAGATGTTTTCATCCCTGTTGCTCATTCGATAAGAGCGTCCTTTGTTCTGCTTTGGGGGCTGGTGCCGTCTCCTGCTGTTGTTCCCCACTTCATTTTTTAGTTTTCTTTTCAAAGCCTCTCTTAAAACATTTTGATTTCTTACCAAAAGCCAATGGAACAAAACAGAGCAGACATGTGCAAAACGTCTCAGAAAATTCCAGACAGCAGAGGGAAACAGCTCAGTGCTATCATCATGCATGTTTTGGTTTTCGGTTCTTCTTTCAAAAACAGTTAACTGTACATTCCGGGTCTTTTCAAGACAGAACTTGTTTTTCTTCACATTCACATAATATTCCATTCTGCAGAAATACCAGTTAGATAGCCAGTCTTCTGTTGATGGACTTTATCTCCTTTAAGGAGTTGTGTGGACTTTAAACACCTCGGCTTGCCTCTAGTTGCTGTGTGCATGTGGATTTTTGCTTGGTGACAACTACAGTGTGCTTTATACTTTCCCCCTCTCTGCTTCTAAATTCGAGCATGTACTATTTATGCGAGCTCAGAAAAAGTTCATAACAACAGTTTTCATCTCACACTTCCCTTCTTTTCATGCCAAGGGCACTTGCTGCTACTCCTAGGCCACTGGATGATTTTCCCTTATGGTGATATTTTATTTGTACTGAAATGTGATTTTATTTGTATGTTAATAAATAAAGTTGCCCAAGAGGTCAGAGCAAAAGCTAAGAGCTAAAAATCTTACCCTTCACTGCCACTGCTGTCCTCCTCAGCAAGAGACCTACTTCCTGTCTGTTTGTCCTTTTTGCTCTGACCTCTTGGGCTTTTTAACTTTGCTATTGGCTCTATGTTTCTTATTTAACAAGACGGTTACATCTACATTCACTTTTCAAATAAATAGCATGTTTTTGAGAACAGAGATTACATCTTAATAATAATAACAACAACATTGACTCGACATTCTTGGATGAGATGACAGATTTATTTTATTTTTTTTTTTACAGTATGGAGGTTGAATGTCTGAAATTGGCATCACTAGGTCAAAATCATGGTCCTGATAGATGTACATACTTGCTAAGGCTGCCATGACAAAAAGCCATAGGCTGGTTAACCTAAATAGTAGACATTTCCAGGGACTCAGCATTTCTGTGTATGTGATCTCTCTCTCTCTCTTTCTCTTTCTCTCTCTCTCTCTCTCTCTCTCTCTCTCTCTCTCTCTCTCTCTGTGTGTGTGTGCGCGCGCGCACGCGTGCACACGTGCACACAAGCCAGAGTATGGCATTGGTGTCCTGCTCTGTCACTCCACCTTATTCCTTCCAGACAGGGTCTCTCACTGAATCCAGAGCTAGGCTGCTGGCCAGCAAGTTCCAGCAATCCTCCGGTCTCTACCAATCACAGCACGGGGGTTACAGGTGTGAATAGCCACGACTGGACTTGTACGTGGGTAACACAGAGCCATCTCTTCACCTCATTTTCATTTTCACCAAGGAAGAAAGGGTTAGAGAGATTTGCTTAGGTCTGTGGAGCCAGGATGGGAAGCAAGATCTCAGATTACAGTGCCCCTGTCCTGTTCTCCAGCCCTGGATGTCCCCTCTTCTGAACCCATGGAGACATCTAACACACACTGAATGTTTAATGAAAATGCAGTAGCATGACGGACAGTGGTGAGGACAGCCCGTCCCAGGGGTCAAGGCCCCGGCGGCGTACCTGAACGAGTTTCCTTGAAGACAAGTGTCTGACCATGACCACGGCTGAGTTTCCATTAGAACTACCCAACTTCCTTCCCCCTCCCTCCCTCCACCTCCTTCTTGAATTTATTCTTTAAGAATGTTGCCCGCATTCATATGTATTGTTTCCATATCCACCCTTATTCCTTTCCCAGCTCTCAGTGGATCCCCCCCCCACCGATGCCCACATATGTTACCCTCAGCATGTCCCTTTTCCAACTTCAATTCTTTTTATTTTATTTTTTAATATCTCAGCAAATCCAATTAGCGCTGCCTATATGTGGATGAGTGTGAGCTCATCTAACAGAGCATGTAGCAGTAGTCACACTCCCAGAGGAAAATGTTTATTTTGTTTCCAACTGCCATCAATTGCCAAAAGCCCCCGCCCCCCCAGTGGTGGGACCTCACGAGCCTCTGCCCTATCCACACTGCAGTTTTGACGGGCGGCTCCATCATGTGCTGGTCTTTCCCAGGCAGCCACAGTCGCTGTGAGTTCCTGAGTGTGGCGGCCTTGCCATGCTGAGAAGCCAGCATTTCGTGACATTCCTCCCATCCTTTGGTTTGTACAGTCTCTCTGCAGGAGAGTCGGGGAGTGCAGGGCGCCGGTGAGGACGGAGAGTTGGATTGGTAGAACTTTTCTTTTAGCATTCTCTCCTCAGCACACAGCCTTTGAGAAATCATAAAAAGGAAAAGATAAAGCCGTTGGGCGGAGGAGGTGAAATGACGTTCTCAGAAAAAAAGAGACATCTGTGGAAAGACTCCGTAAGGGTTACTGACTGATTAAAACTACAGTAACTGTGAAGAGCTAGAATGTTGCAGATCCAGAGCCAAATTGGCTTGAACTTTCTTTACTTCCCCCAAATAGCCATGTATTAGAAGATGCCCACCTGTTTCCTCCAACATCTTTGTGACTATGACGTAAAATCCTTGCTGGAATGTGCAAGTGAACTCCTAGCTTCCACCAGCCTGTCAGATCATCTGAGGCAGACACCAGAGACTCTCATTCCCCTGTAGCGCAGGTACCTGCTGAGTGTACCACTGCACTAGAAACTATGGCTGGCTTCCTATTTTCCTTGTTCTGTTCCTCTGAAAACTCTGTGAAACTCTTCCCACATTGGGACATGGAATTTGGGGTAATCAGATGTGTAAGGTTTCTTTTCCTGTAGTAAAAATACTGTGACCAGAAGCAACTTGGGGAAGAAAGGGTTTATTTTATCTTATCCTCCTACGCAAGTCCATCACTGAGGGAAGTCAGGACAGGAACCTGGAGGCAGGAGCAGATGCAGAGGCCATGGACGGTTGCTGCTCACTGGCTTGCTCCTTGTGGCTTGCTTAGTTTGCTTTCTTATAGAGCCCAGGACCACCAGCCCAGGGATGGCATCACCCACAATGGGCTGGGCCCGCCCACATCAATCATCAATCAAGAACATCCATCATAGGTTTGCCCATAGGCCAGTCTGGTGGGGGCATTTTCTCAGTTGAGGTTCCCTCTTCCTAAATGACTCTAGCTTGTGTCAAGTTGACATAAAACCAGCCAGCACACCTGGATCTCGTGTTCTGGGGCCATGGTCACTTGTCTTTGGCTCCAGAATAAACCGTCTTTTAGATGAGAGCTGTGTTTTTGTATGAACCACAGAAAGGTGAAGAGGCTTGTGAAATGACCGTGTTAGGCTAGAAGATCAAGGCTGAAGCTCGGGAAATCAGAGGATGACTTTGCAGAACCACGGGTTGCTAATTGGTATTTAAGTATGAGAGCCTATTAATTATCCTTATCAAAATAGTTTCATTAGCATGCACAATTGCCTTGTCATAAAAGAGGGCTTGCATTGTGAACTGCCAGGCAAGCAACCCCCCCCCCCCACACACACCATGACGTTAAAACAACGTGCAGCAAACTCTCCCCTAAGGAAAGAGAACATCTCAGGCTAACTTCAGCCCGAATCTGGCGAGGGAAGTGTGCTGTAGAGAACATCTGGGGCAAAGACGTCGTCTTTCCTCTTCTTGTGAGCATCTCTAAATGTCATCTGTCATCTGTCACTCTGTTCTGAACTACAAGTTCATACAGTGTAAGTTATAAAAGATTGATTGGGTGATAATTAGGAGACTTTAGATTCTAGAATGTGCATGCTGCGTGGCAGCCCCAGTGGGAGTGATATGGACAGGAGAGGAAGGAGACTGAGGGCAGGACAGGCCTGGAGACCGTGGCAAGGCCATCTTAGTGAAGAGAAAGCAACGAGGGGGATTTAGCTGACCCTTGTCGTTGGGAGTTCACCTGACAGGAACCACAGTGCAGGCGCTGGGATGGAGTCCCAGGAGAAGGCTGGGGTGACAGGAGTTTGCATGTAGTGCTCAAAGTGACACCCAGTCAGCAGTAACTACCTCAAGTCTGTCTTTAGATAGAGTCTTACCCAGGGTGGTCATGACTTCCAAATCCTCCTGCCTCAGCCTCGCAAGTGCTGGGCTGTCAGGTGTGTGCCACGACAGCCAGCTCTTAATGTGGGAAAAACATGTTTGGATGGGGGAGAATTCACGGAAGCCTGAAGAGGACATACTTACAAACACCTTGAAAGGGAGTGAATAAGGGACATTTTCCAGGGGGTGTGATGACATCATGAGCTGAGTACTGACACCTTCAGGATATGTGGACAACCTTGGATATGGTTATTGTTGGCTGCATTATGCTTTTTGTTTTCAGGTTTACTTTAGGAGATATATAATATTGATCATTTTATTTTCCATTTTACTTTCCTTAAATTCAAGTGAAAAATTTAGTTAAGATTATTAAATTTGTGTGTGTATGTGTGTGTGTGTGTGTGTGTGTGTGTGTGTGTGTTCTCCACCGTATGGTTCCCCTGGCATGGAACTCAGGCTGTCAGTCTTGACAGTAATCTCCTTTACCTGCTCAGCCATCTTGCCAGCCCAGTTCAAATTTGCAAGTAAGATTTTTAAGACGCCTCCCTCCTTCTTTAAGTTGTAAGTAGGAGGGTTTAGAAGCCCGACTCCAGTGTTTGCAAAGATCTGGGAAGAGTATCATTTTTATGAATGAACAACATAGCAACATGAAAAACTAAAACTAGGATGTGAGTTCCACAGAATAAACACAAACGTCATATTTGCCTTGTGAACCTAGTTAAAAGGCATGTTAAAATGGCAGCTCTAGGCTAATGAAAAAGACAATTGCAGAAACAGGAATTGCATCAACATTTGATGTTGGGCTAACCACAGATTTACCCCCAACTCCCCTCTTTCTCACCTGACCCCCATGGGATGCAGATGCTTGCAGCACTTGGGAATTTTCTAGTTTGAGAGAGGCAGTTTGGGAGAGGATTTGTTTATACAGGCAGGGCGCAGGGCACAGGGCGGCAGGGCGCAGGGCGGCAGGGCGGCAGGGCGGCAGGGCGGCAGGGCGGCAGGGCTTAGGGCACAGGGCGGCAGGGCTTAGGGCACAGGGCGGCAGGGCACAGGGCGGCAGGGCTTAGGGCACAGGGCGGCAGGGCATGGGGCGGCAGGGCTTAGGGCTCAGGGCGGCAGGGCCTAGGGCTTAGGGCGGCAGGGCTTAGGGCACAGGGCGGCAGGGCTTAGGGCGGCAGGGCTCAGGGCGGCAGGGCCCAGGGCTTAGGGCGGCAGGGCTTAGGGCTCAGGGCTTAGGGCGGCAGGGCTTAGGGTGGCAGGGCTTAGGGCACAGGGCGGCAGGGCTCAGGGCGGCAGGGCCCAGGGCTTAGGGCGGCAGGGCTCAGGGCACAGGGTGGCAGGGCTCAGGGCGGCAGGGCCCAGGGCTTAGGGCGGCAGGGCTTAGGGCACAGGGCGGCAGGGCTCAGGGCGGCAAGGGCGGCAGGGCGCAGGGCGGCAGGCGCGCGCGCGCGCGCGCGCGCGCGCACACACACACACACACACACACACACACACACACACACACACACACACACACACAGGTTTCTCCTTGCCGCCATCTGACTTTAATACGCATTGACTGTGACCGCTGTCTTGAAATAAAAAAGAACAGGACAAACACAAGCCCGGCCTTGGAATATAAGCCCTGATTCCACCAGGCTCCCGTGGTGGTTTGAAGGTGGTTTGAGTTCTTCAGAATTCCCATGTTCACAGATCAGTCTTTGAGAGGCCTTACAGAGAGGCGGTGGGAACCCCAAGTGCGGAAGCCTTATGGGAGGTTTTGGGAGAATGGTCTCGAAGTTGGGGGGGGGGGGCTTGTGAGAACCTGGTCTTTTCTCCCCTTCGATCCCTAGCTTGTTTTGTGTCTCACCCACTGTCATGTGCTGCTGTCATCAAAGACCCAAAGCCATGTGGTCACTCTGTCTTTACTGGAACTCCCAGAACGGTGAGCTAAAGCCAACCTTTCCCTGTTATGACTTACATGCCTCCGGTATTCTGTTATAGCACCAGAAAGCTGACTAACACAGCTATTTGGTGAGAGTCAGAAACAAGATATTTAATAACTACAGGACAAACTGTGTTATTTAAAGATATTTCTAGAAAGTTTATACTATTTGAAGCTAAAATAGTTCCTAATGGTGCACAACATTCTGACTCTATTCCTTACTGACAAACATCAGCATGTTTATGAAATTCTAACAGCTGATAGTGACCTAGGGAATGTATTATTTTGGCTTATCTTCTAGTCTTCATGCACTTTCAAATGACATTTTCAATAATCATATTGTTTTAATTGACATTCATATATGTTCTGGGTAGAATCATGTCTCTCTGTTTGATTTTTGACAATGAGCAAATGTATTTTGTGAGAGTCAGGACCCTCATCTCAAACTATGACACAAGGAGGCAGGCAGGAGTTTCATTTTATAGGGAAAATCAGACTTGGATAAGAATTTTTATATAAAATTCTATATCATCAAAATTTGAAGGAATAGTAGAAAATGTGCATTCTATGAGGAACGCTCAAGCTCTCTTAAATTAACAAGTCCTAGATTTACTTTGCCTCTTTTCTTTTACTTTGTAGTCCTGGGAGGATGGGTCTCATCATATAACTCATGGTGGCCTTGAACTCACAGTCACTCCTGGTATAATTTCTTTGCAGAGCTGAGGAATGAACTCAGGCCCTTGTGCATTTGAGGGAAGAATTCTACCACAGAATCTTGCCCCTGGCCTTCTCTCCCCTCCCTTCCTCCACTCCAGGGATCCAGTGGTCTCCACACAGACTTTCCTGGTCTTTTTCTCCGTGGCTATTTTGTGCTTCTCTGCCCCAAGGGCCTCTGCACAGCTGTGGCTTGTGGTGAGAATTTTGATTCCATTCCTCTAACTACATTCCCTGGAGTTTCTGTTTGTTTCTCCTACATCCTTTGTGCTGGGAGTTTTACGGTCTGTTCTGAAAACCACTAGTGTCTTTTGTACTAAAAACAGGGTTTTGATGTTTCCCAGGCTTGGCTTGGACCCAGGGTCCACTCACTTCAGCTGAGTACTGGAGTTACAGGCTTGTCCCACTCAAGTTTTCTTAAGGACCTCGCTTGCCTCCTGACAGGTACCTGGATTCACTTGTGGCTGCCTGGGCACAAGTAGAGGCTAGAGGTTGACACTGGGAATTCCCCATTACCTTAGACATTCTGTGTGCATCTATGTACGAGTGTGGGTATGTAGGTGGCACAGTGCACATGTGGAGTTCAGAGGACAACATGTGGGTGTTATTTCCTTCTACCATGTGGGTCTGGGTGACTGAACACAGATCACCACCTTAGGGGCAGGCACCTTCACCCATGGAGCTATGCTACTGTCCAAACTGCCTGCTTTTCGTACATTTACTTACAGGAAAAGCTTGATTGCAAAAAGTTGTTTTAAAATGTTTTACTCTATGCGCATGCTGGCAAGCACTGTGTGTGTGTGTGTGTGTGTGTGTGTGTGTGTGTGTGTGTGTGATGTGTGATGTGTGTGTGTGTGTGTGAAAGAACATCACTTGGGCCAGGCGGTGGTGGCACACACCTTTAATCCCAGCACTTGGGAGGCAGAGCCAGGCGGATCTCTGTGAGTTCGAGGCCAGCCTGGGCTACCAAGTGAGCTCCAGGAAAGGCGCAAAGCTACACAGAGAAACCCTGTCTCAAAAAACCAAAAAAAAAAAAAAAAAAAAAAAAAAGAACATCACTTGGGAGTCTCACCTCCTGCCTTGTTATATTTGCTGCTCTACAGCTTACCCCAGGCTAGCTGGCCTGCAAACTTGCGGGCAATTCCTCTGTCTTGGCTTCCTACTTCTCCAGAGGAGAGTCCTAGCTTTACAGATGTACACGTCCACATCTGGCTTTCTGCATGGATTCTAGGAATCAAATTCACACCCTCAGACTTGTGCACTGAGCCATCTCCCCAAGTCCCCTCTGACCCCAAGATTTTGATTGTGTTAATTAATATGGAGCATTTCCATGGTGCTTCACACATATCAATTCACCTTATTCTCAAAGGTAAGAGGTAGGAGCACTTTGCATATCAGTTTTTTAAATATTCAGAAATAGATACACAGGTCCAGTCAACTTCCCAAAGACAAACCCAGAGAAAAAAAAGGCTAACTTAATAGATTGACTTCAGAAATATATGTCACTCACTAAACCATTCTCTCTCTGTGGAAAGAGACTGGAGACAGTACCTGTACGGATGCCAGTACAGATCATGAGGGTGGCATTTGAGTGACTGAAACCCAGGGGGATCTAAGCAATGGGACATGTATGGATTTGGAGACAAAGCTTAGACACTGAATCTGGTGATGAGTATTTGGGGTAATAGTTAAGTTCAAATTATAGACAAATACGAAGGATTCACCTTTGGTTTTTAACTCATGTGAGTTTATCCCCTTCCTGTTATTCTCAAGGTTTTGCTTATTTCCTGGGCGTGCGCGTGCGTGCATATGTGTGCATATGTGTGTGTGTGTGTGTGGTGTCTATAAAACCTCAGGACCAGTGATTACTAAAGGGTTAGAAAAAGCATCATCTACCAGTGTGCACACAGCATTAAAGAACTCAAGAAGAACACACATTTGGCTGGAGAATGGCTCAGCAGCTAAGAGCAATGGCTGCTCTTACGGAGGATTCAGGAACCACACGGCAGCACATAACCATTTGTAACACCAGTTCCAGGGGATCTGATGCCATCTTCTGACCTCAGGTTCCAGGCATGCACACAGTGCACAGACATACATGCAGGCAAAACACTCAATACACACAAAAATAAAACAACAACAACAACAACAACAACAACGGCACAGAGTGGGAAGGAGGAGGTCCTGGAAAGTGGGCTCAGTGCTTAAGAATACTTGCTGTTCTTGCAGAACCCTTGAGTTTGGTTTCACATACATGGCAGCCCACAGACACCTGAACTTCAGATCCAGGGATCTGAAATCCTGTTCTGTCCTCCCTGGAGACCAGGCATGCTCATGATACACAAGCATACATGCAAACACTCAAACACATAAAATATGCGATTATGGCTCAGTTAGTAAATGCTAGCCACATAAGCATGAGCACATAGGCTGTAGCCCCAGAGCTCACCTAAAAAAGCCTGTAATCCAACGCTGGTGGGAGAGATGGGAGCATTTCTAGGTCTTGCTGAGTCAGCAAGCCAGCCCTGCTGAATCAGCAACCTCTCTACATTCAGTGAGAGACCTTGTCTCAAAAAATGAGGTGGTGCTGGGTGTGTTGGTGCACGCCATTAATCTCGGCACTTAGGAGACAGAAGCAGGAAGATCTCTGAGTTTGAGGCCATTCTGGTCTATTTAGTGAGTTCCAGGGCTACATAGTTAGAACCCATCTTAAAAAAAATAAATGAAGTGGAGAGCATTCAACTCCCAACGTTGACCTCTGGCCTCTGCATAAACATGTATGCACACCCACACACACATGTTCCCATACACGGACAGCTATACATGCAAGCACATGCTCTTGCACTCTACTTCTGTCTCTCGTAGCCATTGACCTTGAAGATCTGCCTCTGCCTCAGCAAAGGTCTCTCTCTCCTGTTCTCGTCCATTGACTGACACCTGGTCAGCCTTGTTGCTGCTGGCCTCCCTCACACAGTTGCAGGGTGGCTACAACAGGAAGGGAGTATTTAGCATGAGTGGAGCGCTTGCATTTCTGTGACAGAGCAGGAAGTGGGAGAGAGGAAGAGCCCACAGGCAGAGCAGGAAGTGGGAGAGAGGAAGAGCCCATAGGCAGAGCAGGAAGTGGGACAGAGGAAGAGCCCACAGGCAGAGCAGGAAGTGGGACAGAGGAAGAGCCCATAGGATCATTTGCATTCTGCAGACAGATCCTGGCGAGCATCATAATTGGTTTGTTCACTTTGTGAGTGGTTATAAAAGTTCTTCGAGGACATACAGTCCCGGCGGCAGCTGGCAGAGACATACAGGCCCGGCGGCGGCCCACAGAGGTAGACAGGCCTGGCAGCTTCGGCCAACAGGAACATACAGGCCTGGAGAGGTAGACGAGCCCAGCAGCAGCGACAAGCAGAGGCAGGTAGGCCCGCGGCGGCAGCCGGCAGAGACATACAGGCCCGGCGGCGGCGGCTGGCAGAGACATACAGGCCCAGTGGTGGCTGACAGGGTCATACAGGCCCGGCGGCAGCCGGGAGAGACATACAGGCCTGGCGGCGACCCGCAGAGGTAGACGGGCCCGGCAGCGGCGGCCAACAGGAACATACAGGCCCAGCAGTGGCCTGCAGAGGTAGACAAGCCCGGCAGCAGCGACAAGCAGAGGCAGGGACGCCTCTAACCCCAACACCCAGGGAAGAAGCTATCTCTGTGGGATGGAACCAGAAGGAATCTGAACACTCCGTCTGAGGACAACCCAGGGCCCAGCTGCTGATCCTGCAAAACCCAACAACTTGGAGGTGTTGGTGAGACTACCCCGCTCAGCTGAAATCCATCCGGGAGAGGATTCAGATCCCTACAGTTTGAAGTCTGAAGAAACAAGATCAGCTGAGGAGATGACGAATGAACAAAACGTGACCTGGGAACACAGAATAAGGCGCTGCCCAGCCACCAAACCAGATCACCAGAATCATAAGTATATACTTCACCAACTGAGATCAGCTGCCCTTGAAGAAACAGCCCAATAGCACCAATTTAACCAAGAACTCCTACTGAACCAAGACTAAAAATTAAAACAAGGGAGGCACTCTCAGACACAGACACCACCTGCACCGAGCAGAGGAAGAGATGAGTAGACGCCAGTGCAAAAATACAGGCAACAACATAAAGACCTAAATGGCAACATCAGAAGCTAGTGATTCTACACCTGCAAGACCTGAACATACCAAGACAGAAAAAACAGAAGAAATCAACCCTAAAAAATGACTTTAAGAAGATGATAGAGGCCCTTAAAGAAGAAATAAAACATTCCCTTAAAGAGGAAATAAAAAATTCCCTTGAAGAGGTAATGAAAAACTCCCTTAAAGAAATATAAGAAAAAACGAACAAAAAATGGGAAGAAATCAAAGAAAGTCAAGAAAAAGCAATTAAACAGATGAAAGAAACATTCCAAGATCTGAAAAATGAATTTGAGACAATAAAGAAAACACATGCTGAGGGAATGCTGGAAATAGAAATCCTGACTAAACGAACAGGAACTACAGAAACAAGCATAACCAACCGATTGCAAGAGATGGAACAGAGAATCTCTGACACTGAAGACACAATAGAGAAAATAGATTCGTAAGTCAAAGAAAACACTAAAGACAAAAAAGTCGTAACATAAAACATCCAGGAAATTTGGGACATCATGAAAAGACCAAACCTAAGAATAATAGGGATAGAAGAAGGAGAAGAATACCAACTCAAAGGCACAGAAAATATATTCAACAAAATCATAAAAGAAAACTTTCCTAACCTAAAGAAAGAAATACCTTCCAAGCAAATGGACCTAAGAAACAAGCTGGTGTAGCTATCCTAATATCTAATAAAATAGACTTCAAACTAAAATTAATCAAAAGAGATCAGGATGGACATTACATATTTATCATGGGAAAAATCCACCAAGATGAAGTCTCGATTCTAAACATTTATGCTCCAAATACAAAAGCACCCACATTCATAAAAGAAGCACTACTAAAGTTTAAAACACACATCAAACCCCACAAATTAGTAGTGGGAGATTTTAACACACCACTCTCACCAAAAGACAGATCTACCAGACTGAAACTTAACAAAGAAATAAAGGACCTAACAGATGTTATGACTCAAATGGACCTAATAGATATCTACAGAACATTCCATCCTAACACAAAAGAATATAACTTCTTCTCAGCACCCCATGGAACCTTCTCAAAAATTGACCACATGCTTGGCCACAAAACAAATCTCAACAGATACAAAAAAATTGGAATAACCTCCTGTATCTTATCAGACCACCATGCCTTAAAGTTAGACCTCAACAACAACAAAAATTGTAGAAAACCCACAAACTCATGGAAACTGAATAATGCCCACCTGAAACATCAATGGGTCAAGGAAGAAATAAAGAAAGAAATTAAAGATTTCCTAGAATTCAATGAAAATGAAAGTACAACATACTCAAACTTATGGGACACTATGAAAGCAGTGCTAAGAGGAAAATTCATAGCTCTAAATGCACACATAAAGAAGATGGAGCAATCCCATACCAATGAATTAACAGCACAACTGAAAGCTCTAGAACAAAAAGAAACAAACTCACCTAGGAGAAATAGATGCCAGGAAATAATCAAGTTGAGGGCTGAAATCAATGAAATAGAAAACAAGAGAACAATACAAAAAATCAATGAAACAAAGAGTTGGTTCTTTGAAAAAATCAACAAGATAGACAAACCCCTAGCCAAATTAACTAAAAGGCAAAGAGAGAGCACCCAAATTCACAAAATCAGAAATGAAAAGGGAGAGATAACAACAGTCAACGAGGAAATCCAGAGAATCATCAGATCATACTTCAAAAACCTGTACTCCACAAAACTGGAAAACCAGGAAGAAATGGACAATTTTCTGGATAAATACCACATACCAAAATTAAATCAAGACTAGATAAACCATTTAAATAGACCAATAACCCCTAAAGAAATAGAAACAGTCATCAAAAGTCTCTCAACCAAAAAAAACCCAGGACCAGCTGGTTTCAGTGCAATTCTACCAGACTTTCAAAGAAGAACTAATACCAATACTCTTCAAAGTGTTCCACACAATAGAAACAGAAGGAACACTTCCAAACTCTTTTTATGAGGCTACAATTACCCTGATACCCAAACCACACAAAGATGCAACAAAGCAAGAGAACTACAGACCAATTTCCCTCATGAACATTAATGCAAAAATACTCAACAAAATATTGGCAAACTGAATCCAAGAATGCATCAAAACAATTATCCATCACGAGCAAGTAGGATTCATCCCAGGGATGCAAGGATGGTTCAACATACGAAAATCAGTCAATGTAATACACCATATAAACAAACTGAAAGAAAAAAACCACATGATCATCTCCTTAGATGCTGAAAAAGCCTTTGACAAAATCCAACACCCCTTCATGATAAAGGTCTTAGAAAGATCAGGAACATTTCTAAACATAATAAAAGCAATTTATAGCAAGCCAACAGCAAACATCAAATTAAACAGAGAGAAACTCAAAGCGATACCACTAAATTCAGGAACAAGACAAGGCTGTCCACTCTCCCCATATTTATTCAATATAGTACTAGAAGTTCTAGCTAGAGCAATAAGACAACAAAAGGAGATCAAAGGGATACAAATTGGCAAGGAAGAAGTCAAACTTTCACTATTTGCAGATGATATGATAGTATACATAAGTGACCCCAAAAACTCTACCAGGGAACTCCTACAGCTGATAAACTCCTTCAGTAAAGTGCAGGATACAAGATCAACTCAAAAAAATCCGTAGCCCTCCTATACACAAATGATAAAAGGCTGAGAAAGAAGTCAGAGAAAATCACCTTTACAATAGCACAAATAATATAAAATACTTGATAATCAAAGGGATACAAATTGGCAAGGAAGAAGTCAAACTTTCACTATTTGCAGATGATATGATAGTATACATAAGTGACCCCAAAAACTCTACCAGGGAACTCCTACAGCTGATAAACTCCTTCAGTAAAGTGGCAGGATACAAGATCAACTCAAAAAAATCCGTAGCCCTCCTATAACAAATGATAAAAGGGCTGAGAAAGAAGTCAGAGAAACATCACCCTTTACAATAGCCACAAATAATATAAAATACCTTGGGATAACACTAACTAAACAAGTGAAGGACATTTTTGACAAGAACTTTAAATCTCTAAAGAAAGAAATTGAAGAAGATATCAGAAAATGGAAGGATTTCCCATGCTCATGGATAGGTAGGATTAACATAGTAAAAATGGCATCTTACCAAAAGCAATCTACAGATTCAATGCAATCCCCATCAAAATCCCAACACAATTCTTCACAGACTTGGAAAGAAAAATACTCAACTTCATATGGAAAAACAAAAGACCCAGGATAGCTAAAAGAATCCTATATGATAAAGCAACCTTTGGAGGCCTCACCATCCCTGACCTCAAACTCTACTATAGCGCTATAGTAATAAAAACAGCTTGGTACTGGTATAAAAACCGACATATAGACCAATGGAATCGAATTGAAGACCCTGACATTAATCCATGCACATATGAAGCACCTGGTTTTTGACAAAGGAGCCAAAACTATACAATGGAAAAAAGAAAGTATCTTCAACAAATGGTGCTGGCATAACTGGATGTCAATATGTAAAAGATTACAAATAGATCCATATCTGTCACCATGCACAAAACTCAAGTCCAAGTGGATGAAAGACCTGAACATAAATCCAGTTACACTAAACTTAATAGAAAAGAAAGTAGGAAGCACTCTTGAACGCATTGGCACCAGAGACCATTTCCTAAATAAAACATCAACAGCACAGACCCTGAGCACAACAATTCATAAATGGGACCTCTTGAAACTGAGAAGCTTTTGCAGGGCAAAAGACACAGTCAATAAGACAAAAAGACAGCCAACAGAATGGGAAAAGATCTTCACCAACCCCACATCTGACAGGATTGATCTCCACAGTATATAAAGAACTCAAGAAACTAGACATCAAAGTACTGAACAGTCCAATTAAAAAATGGGCTAAAGAGCTAAACAGAGAATTCACAAAACAAGAACTACAAATGGCTGAAAGACATTTAAAGAAATGCTCAACATCCTTAATTATCAGAGAAGTGCAAATCAAAATGACTCTGAGATACCACCTTACACCTGTCAGAATGGCTACGATCAAAAACACCAATGACAGTCAATGTTGGAGAGGATGTGGAGCAAAGGGAACACTCCTCCACTGTTGGTGGGAATGTAAACTTGTACAACCACTGTGAAATCAGTATGGAGGTTTCTCAGAAAATTAGGAATCGAACTACCTCAAGACCCAGCCATCCCACTCTTGGGCATATACCCAAGGAATGCTGATTCATACCATAAAGATACATGCTCAGCTATATTCATCGCAGCACTATTTGTAATAGCCAGAACCTGAAACAACCTAGATACCCATCAACGGAAGAATGGATGAAAAAAATGTGGTACATATACACAATGGAGTACTACTCAGCAGAGAAAAACAATGAAAGCATGAAATTTGCAGGCAAATGGATGGAACTAGAAAAAAATCATCCTGAGTGAGGTAACCCAAACCCAGAAAGACAGTCATGGTATGTACTCACTCATAAGTGGATTCTAGATATAAAATAAAGAACAATCAGACCACAACCCATAGAACCATAGAGGCTATATATATAGCATGGAGGTCCCTAGGATGACTGTGGCTTATAATAAATTTCAGTTTTACTCAATTATTGAAAAAAATAGCCAAATGAATGGAAACACATGAACTATGAACCAAAGACTGAGGGGCCCCCAGCTGGATCAGGCCCTCTGAATAGGTGTGACAGTTGATTGGCTTGATCAGTTCGGGAGGCAGCTAGGCAGTGGGACCAAGTCCTGTGCTCATTGCATGAGTTGGCTGTTTGAAACCTGGAGCTTATGCAGTGATACTTGGCTCAATCTGGGAGGAGGGGACTGGACCTGCCTGGACTGAGTCTACCAGGTTGATCACAGTCCTCGGGGGAGGACTTTGCCCTGGAGGAGGTGGGAATGGGGGGTGGGCTGGGGGTAAAGGGAGGGGGTGAGAGGGGGGAGAATAGGGGAACCCATGGCTGATATGTAGAACTGAATGGTATTGTAAAATAAAATAAATAAAATTAAAAAAAAAGTTCTTCGCTTGTGAGATGTGGTGGTGGGTGGAGACAATTGAGATTCAAAATAAGAAATACCTATAGCAGCATTCTAGTAAAATATTTCCAGATATTATAACTTTGAACCCATTATCCCACACAAATGGCTATGGACTGTTTACCTGAGTGATTGCAAGGAGGTCTGGTACAGATAGGGCTGTTTTATTCTCCACAAATGATTAAACTTCCATGACTCACACAAAGGGCAATTATGTTTTAAAGAAAAGGATTGATACACTAGGAATTTTGGAAATAGCCACATACTCTGGTGCAGTCCGTGAAGGTGAGATTTTGAACACGCTGAGCGGAAGGGCTTTTTACAGCCTCCTTATACGTGAATGTATAGCCAGGTCATAAAGGCCACCACATGTTTGCCTTCATTTCTTTTGCATTGTGGGCCAGAGAGGAGCTGAGGACAAAGCTGGCTCCTCCTGAGCCAGTCTGCCCTCCCATTTGAGACCGTCATGTGACCTTGAGTATACGTGAACACACTCAGGACTCAAGTTTCTTATCAATAAATCAATATAATTAAGGCTCTACCTGCCTTACACATTAGGGTGGGGTTATCATGTAAGGTAACATGCATGAGTGTTTTGAGCACTGAGAAGTGTCAGGGCACATTCGTATTCCTGTCGCCCACATCTTTTAAGCAGGTACCGGGTTTTCCTTGCAAGTTGTATGAGCCTCTACTTGGCTTCTCTGTAAAGCTTAACTCCAAATGCTACAGGAGCTGGTTCTAAGGCAGTGGGAGCCTCTTTGGCTACCAGAAGGTAATATCTTTGCTTAAATCTTTTGACTTGTTTGACCAACACACAGTGAACCTCATTCATCTGTGGAAATCCTGTAAAAATTGTAGTGTGAAGAGCAAAGGAGTCACTCACAACATTATCCACTATCTCCTGGGGTTTTTCCATTATTGTAACAGTTGGATCATTGTGTGTGTTTACCAACATTAGGTGCAAAAAAACCCATCAGTGGATTTTTATCTCTATGTGTGTATACGTGTGTATGTTTGTTTGTGTGTGTGTTTAAAGCATATAAGAAAAAGCTAGAGCAGACACACTTCCTTGGTGAATATGGACTTTAAAGGAGTGCAGAGACATGTTCTCAGGGTCCCTGGCTCTGTGCACATGACATGTGCTTGTGTGTTTTCTGCAGAGAGAAGCTGGGGTTTGCATTTGATTCTGAAAGGAAGTGTAACTGAGAAAAACAAGGGCCAACTACTTGAGAACTGAACTGAGTCTAGGAGCATGCCAATATGTGGACAGGTGGAACAAATGATACACAGGTTATTATGCAGTGGATTTAGGAAAGAAAATATCTCTCTCCTCTCTCTGTCTCTCTTGGTCTCTGTCTCTCTCTGTGTATGCACATGCATGCACATCCCCTCTCACACACACTCAAGCCATGAAATACAAGCAGTGTGAATAATAGGCTGTCACTCTGAAATCCATCACTTTGAACAACAAATATACATGTGGATGGGGGTGTTTTAAAAATTTTTGGGGAAGAGAAGACTGAGTCCCAAGCTCCCCTAGCTTTCTGTTGACTCTGCTTAAATGGATGGAGAGCCCCAATTTATCAAATACTGCAAACGATGTGGTAAGGAGCCACGATGTCCATCTCCCTGCCAACTGAGATAGCTCCAGAAGATGGCCTTAGTCCTGAACCCTAATTCAACTGTTGACTCTAGTAATGTCACCTTAATCCTACTACTTCAGAAGGTTTTCTGAATACATTGGAAAGTTCAAGTGAACTTCTGTAGCTTTGGGGAAAACAAAGAGTGTGAAAGTGGTGTTTGGGTGACTTCCTTTCCCTTTTCCCACCCACTCCATCAGCAAGCTCAACTGTTTCCTTAGCATTATCCATTGAGTCCCTGTTCTGCCTGTTATCATATGTTCTGGTATCTTTTCTATTGCTGTGATAAAGACCCTGACTAAAAGCAACTTAGGGGGGGAAAGGGCTTATTTCATCTTGCACACCATAGTCCATCATTGAGGGAAGCCAAGGCAACAGCTTGAAGTAGAAACTGTGGAGGAATGCTCCTTGGTTGATCACTCTCAGGCTCGTGCAGCCCAGGTCTACCTGCCTAGGGAATGCAGCCACCAAGAGTGGACTGAGCCCTCACCCATCAATTAACAACTAAGCTATCCCCACACACACAACAGACATGCTCACAGGCCAATCTGATGTAGGCAGTTCCTCCATATAGGCATTCCTCAGATGACTCTAGGCTGTGTCAACTTGACAGTGACAGCTAACTAGGACACCATATAAAGAATTTAAAAGTTTGGTTACCAGGTGCCTTGTTGCTATTCAACTGGAGAATCAGGAGACAAGAGATCACCACCAACCTTCCTCTAAAATAACGCAAACTCTTGATAATGAGCACCCAGGCTGCTTCACTTTTGTTTGTTTCTAAGAACAAGAACTATTTTCTTCCTACCTTTCCTTATCTGTGGCTGAGTAGAATCAGACAGATTTGGCTTCCGGTGACAGTTTATCAATAGGTTGGCTGTAATGATCTGGAGAATGAACATTGCTTCATTTCAGTTTTCCTACTGTGCAAAAATGGGATGAGTATCCATTGGTTTAGTAGGAGAAGCATCTTGAGCCAGAGAGATGAGCAGCCACAGTAAATGGGCAAGTGAGTTGGTAGCTGAGGGATATGGGTTGAGAGGCCCCATCTGATGGCTTCTGTTTCACCAAGAAGCGAATGAACTTCTAATCAGGAGGTACAGCCAGGTGAGGCCAGAGGAGTGTTGAAAATCAGAGTTGTTCCGAAGCATGTGGGAGTGGGTTGGGGCTAGCCGGGAGGGGAGACGTAATGAGGTGAGAGGGCAGATGTTGGGGTGAGGGAAGAGGAGTCAGAAACCAAAGTTTAAGACTGGAGGTGAAAGAGTTCCTGGTGGGAGGGTGGGTCACAGGGGTGAGGCTGGGGGGGGGGGGGGTGACAGAGTTCCTGGTGGGAGGGTGGGTCACAGGGGTGACAGAGTTCCCGGGGGAGGGTGGGTGGCTGTAGTGGAGAAGAAGGTCATTGGAACCCAGGAACTAGAGCATGGGCTATGGGATGGGTCATCCACTTGGGCAGTGCAATTTACCAGATTATGGCAAAACGAGAAGACGGTGAAGGAAGAGTCAGTGAGACAGCTCAGTGGATCAGTCACTTGCCTGAAGCCTGGTGGCCTGAGTTCAGTCTCGGGAACTCACAATGGTGAAAGGAGAGACCCGAATGACTCCCACAAGCTGCCCTCTGACCTCACGCATGTTGTGGCACACCTGCATACTCCCTTATATAAATAAATAAATGTAAAAAATAAAAAAGATATAGTGAAGATGTAGCAGAATCTTTTAAAAATTTAGAGGGAAGAGAAACGGAGAGGAAACAGGCATCAGATAGGAGCAGGGACTGTTAAAAGGTGGCGTCATTGAGGGACCCCGCTGCTTGTCTGTCTCTATTTCAAAGTTTCCACCTTCACAAAAGTGTGCTCATGCTAGTGAGAACTCTCCAACTGGTTCTGCTGTCTGCAGAAGTTCCATGTTCAAGGTTAGAATTCATGTGAAGTACTTTTCCTTTCCATACTTAGTGTCTAATACAACCCTCTTCCATCTCTTGAGTCAGCCGGAAGGGTCCTCTGCCCTTCCCTTCCCATCAACCCTCTCTCAGGCCTCCTTGGGTACATATACCCACACTGTCTCTCAGGCTGCTGTGGCTTGCTTAATTTCACCTAAATGCCACAGCCTGTATGAAGTTGGTGAGGTTTCCTGGCTGAGATGCTGTTGCTTTCTGGATCCTTGTGCGCAGATGCTGTACATGCCTGTGTGTGGTCACGTTGTTTCAGCTGCTGCATGGATGTTGGACTTGCCTGGGAGGGTCTCATATCCAGGCCTCTGCTCTGAGATTCTCTTTTAGCTGGCCTTAGCTGGAGTCTTTCTCAGCTGCCTCTGGGTATATATAATACCGTCAATAATTTAAACATTTTGCTTAGATTTATTTTTGTGTGTGTGTATGCCTGAGTCTACGTCTGTGTACCACAAGTGTGCAAGAGCTCATAGAGGTTAGAAGAGGGAGTCAGATCTCCTGGAAGTGGAGTTACAGGTGTTTGTGAGGTGCCATCTGGGTGCTGCGAGCTGAACCCTGGTCCTCCAAAAAAGCAGTGATGCTCTTAACCCTTGAGCCATCTCTCCAGTCCTAACATTAACAGTCTAATAAGTGTTTCTGTTAAGAACTATGAAGATATTATTGGTCACTGTGCTTATGAAATTAATACGCTGTTATCTCCTCCCCCAACTTCAGTTGGGGAAACTGAGGCCAGACAAATGAGTGTTGTTCAGAAAATCCACGTGTTATGTAGTCAAACCAGGAAAAAAAACAGAGGTGCTCAGACAATTGGTAAGTATCTGAACTGGTTAATTCTTTGAAAACATACGTACATACACATATACATACCTACATAAATAGATGGTATGTATTTAAGAACTCAATGATTTCTTTTTCTCTGAAACGAACAAGTTTTCTCTCTGCTTTCCAGGTATTCAAAATACCTGGACTTCTCCTTCCTTGTCAATTTTATTGCCAGGTGAAATTTTACATGGAACAAGTCAACAAAATACTGTGATTTTAGTCTAACACTTTATTAGATGTTTGAACTTGTTTTAAATGTTGTTTTATGACCCCATGAAAGGAAACCTTTATTTGTTTCTGAGAATCACGTCTATGAATTTTATATTTGGGGTTAAAGGTTTTGCTTTGGCTGCCTAGGGACTCCAGATTTCCGTGTAAGGCATAACTGAACACTGCTAACCTGGCCTCTCATGTTTACTTTTCTCTAAAGTCTCAGAAGGCTCTTGGGGGCATCTCACTGACACCCTAGTCCCGCGCTCTAGAATTTGGAGCCCAAATTTGTAACTTAATTTAAGAATATGAAGCAAATTATAGCCTGAGTATCAATTTCTTTCTTTTAAAAAAGACTTTATTTTATTTATGTTTCTGTGTGTGTCTGTGTGAGTGTATGCCTGTGAAGCCAGAAGAGAAGGATGGATTCGTGGGTCCTCTGCAAAGGCAGTCATTGTTCTGAATCAAGGAACAATCTCTCTAGCCCCTTCAAGATTTCTTTCTTTTAATAGTTCTCGTTAGGAGTCAGTAGTTCCTGACTCCTGTAAATACTCACATCAGTGTTTTGCATTGTAAAAAGTAGCCCTTTTCCATCCCCCAAGATTGTTTACAGTGTTTTTTTTTTTTTTTGGTAAAGAAATGAGAAATAAAATAATAATAAAAGAAATAAGAAAGAAATAAAAGCATGAAAATCAGAGCAGGTTCTTCAGAGTCCCAGGCAATTCATCACAGTGGCCCACGCCTTAGTACTTTTAGTTTACATTTTAATTGAAGGGTTGTTTTCATTCAAAAAATGGGCCAGTGGGCTGGAGAAGCTAACTCCGTGGTTAAGGCCATGCACTGCTCTTGCTGAGATGCTACGCCCTCCAGGGGATCTGACTTTTTATTTTTTTTATCCTCCAGGCCCCTTATGTTCCTTTTAAACTATGGAGGCATTTGCTATTTTAATCTTCCTTTTTATATTTAGGCAAAAGTTCATCAATGTTATTCTGCTTTTCCAAAAATCCCAGTTGTACTGTTTTCTGGCCCCCTGCTGATTTTTGTATATTATTATTGTTATTCCTTCTGCTGAGGCAGATTTGCTTGCTTTAGTTTTTCTGAGTGGTGAGGCCAGCTTCACTTCGGCATCCTCCTCTGATGATGTAGGTGTTGGCTGCTCTACGCTTTCTTCTTCATGTTGGTCTTGCTGTGTCCAGTTAGCTCCGCAGCGCTTTGTTTTCATTTGTTTGAAGATATTTTCCAGTTTCACTGCAGAGGTTTTGACCCATGGCTTACTCAGAATGATTGCTGAATTCCCATGCATATTTGAATTTCCCAGAATTCCTTCTGCTATTGTTTTTTAGCTTCATTCCACTGTGGTTGGGAAAGACAAGTGGCTATTTTAATTTTCTTAAATTTGTTCTGTATTTGTCTGTTAGGACTGTTTTGCCCATACTCTCTTTTTTCTTTTCTTTTTTTGAGACAAGGTTTCTCTGTGTAACAGTTCTGGCTGTCCTGGAACTTGCTCTGTAGACCAGGCTGGCCCCTAACTCACAGAGACTCATCTGCCTCTGCCTCCCAAGTCCTGGGATTAAAGGCGTGCGCTGCCACCACTGCCCAGCCATACTCTTTCTTAATAATAACCACTGTTCCATTGTTATTTTTCTGCCTAAGTGTTTTACCCATTGAAACTGAGGTTGACTACTATCCTTGTATTTCTGTCTTTGCTGTCAATTTCATCTTTATGTATGTTTAGGTTGTGTGATGTCAGGTGAATATGTATTTTATAATTGCTTAATCTTCCTGGTCAGTTGACCATTTATTATTACATAATATAAAAAAAGTCATAAGATGCACAGAAAGAATTACAGGCAAGCAAACATTTCTTCCTGACATATCTTCCCAGTTGCATTTTGTGAGGATGGACATGTTTACCCCGTATATGTCATCTGGCTGGCCCTCAGACAACTCCTTCCCAGCTCTGGGCCAGCCATGCTGTTACTGGAACTTGCAAGCTGTAACATTTTTATAGAGGGGTGTTGGGATTAAAGAAGGGGTAACTGCCAGGGTGTCCCAACCCAGGGATGAGTCAGTGCTATGAGGTGCCCAGGGGACCTCATAGGAACAGGAACAAATGGTCACTCCAGAGACAATTATAAATTTTGGAGGGGGCCTTTTGCCCCATAGATGTATAATTCCAGTCCAAAGTTGCAAGCAACTCCGTGTGGAGAGTATTTTTATGCTCAACTCTTAAATTATGCACTTTTTTTTTAAATTTTACAACACCATTCAGTTCAACATAATAGCCACAGATTCCCCTGTTCTCCCCCTCTCGCCCCCTCCCCTCCCCCCAGCCCACCCCCCATTCCCACCTCCTCCAGGTCAAGGTCTCCCCCCGAGGACCAGGATCGACCTGGTAGACTCAGTCCAGGCAGGTCCAGTTCCCCCCCCTCCCAGACCTTGTTTTTTCAAAACAAGGTTTCTCTTTGTAACAGATCTGACTGTCCTGGAACTCGCTTTGTAGACCAGGCCGGCCTTGAACTCAGAGATCTGCCTGTCTCTGCCTCCCTAGTGCTGGGATTAAAGGTGTGCACCACCACTGCCCAGCTAAATGATGCCACTCTTATGCCTCCCCTTGTCTTATAAGGGACTCGACTCCCTGTCCCTTTCTGAGGGTCCCTGCCCATACCTTTGGCTAACAAAATTGAAACAAGACCAGTATTTGAGGAAGGAACTGAAGAGACTGGTATTTGGCACAAGACACCCCAAGACCAAGTTCTCACAACAAAGGAGATTCATTTGCCCCAGAGGGACAGAGGGCTGGGAATAAGAGACAAAGACAGGAGATAGAGGATGAGGGAGAAGGGGAAGGAATATTTGTCATGGGGGGGGGGAGGGTTGGAGAAAGGTCTGCCTCTGGATAGAGAGGAGACAGACATGGCCCACAGGCAAATGGCAGTTAATAAAGGTAAAAGGGGAAAACTCGTGTTAGAATGAGGTGTTTCATTTTGATTGGACAGGTTAATTAGGACAGCCACAAGGAGGCTTTTGATTGCTGGGCTTCAATACTTTGACAGCTGGGCCTTGGTAGCCAGTCTCAGGAGGAGGAAATGGCCAAGTGAGGGAATAGACCTTGGTGGCTAGCTTTAGGAATATAATCTAATGGTTTTTATCAAGGCACCGGGAAGGAGAAGGGCAAGGACTGCCAGAGCCAAGACAGCCATGCTGGGGCCGGCTAGAGTCCCTTCAGGACCAGTAGGTGTCTCCACATCCATCGTCATGTTTTCACTGCTTCTGTCCACAGGTGCCCATGCTGTCATAGGTGCCCACGTGTGTGGGTCTCTTCTGGCCCAGACGCAGTCTTGGAGTCTGTGTGGGGTGTTATCACAGTGCGAGCTTGTTTGGGTTAGGAGGCAGGACCCTGTCCAGTGCCCCAACACCACAGGAATGAAATTATACAGGGCTCTCCATGGGGACAGTCTTTCTGGTTAGGATTCAAGGAGAGTGACCTGTAGGAGAGAAAAGCTGTCCGGGTTAATTTGGTAATTAATTATTTGGTCAGAGAGGGAGGAGTCAAGAAGTCTCTAGACCAGACTGTCAACGGAGTTTCCGGCATTGGGGAGGGGGTCTAGGCATGCAAGGCAGATAAGCAGATTGCATAGTGTTGCAGAGAATGTACTCATCTGGTCCCGGGTGAAGAACTGGGATGCTCCTTGTACCCAAAGGATACCACGGGTTTTTTTGTTTGTTTGTTTGTTTGTTTTTCGAGACAGGGTTTCTCTGTGTAGCTTTGCGCCTTTCCTGGGACTCACTTGGTAGCCCAGGCTGGCCTCGAACTCAGAGAGATCCGCCTGGCTCTGCCTCCCGAGTGTTGGGATTAAAGGCATGCACCGCCGCCGCCGCCGCCGCCGCCGCCGCCGCCACCCGGCATCCACGGGTTTTTAGGAGAGTCAGGACCCTATAGGGCCCGGGCCAGCCACAGGTCTTCGTCACATGCCGGAAAAAGCAGAAATTGGGATGCACTCAGGGGAATCTAGGGTATCTGGAAGGGAAGGGGCATGAAGTGGTCAGCGATTATTCCTCAGTGATTGGTAGGAGCTTGAAAATGGGAAGCCTAGAAATTTTGAGCTTGGTGGGCTCTAGAAGTGTGGAATGAAATTGTGGGGAAGCCTTCTTGAGTCTGGAAAGGTGGACCCAAGAGTTGATGTTATTTGATTTTGTGGCACTCGGGGGTGAGTAAGACTAGATGGGCAGAGGTCTGGTTTTGGGTGGGGATGCTGCTTGAGTCCAGGCTAAGGAGGAAAATGGTGGATATTCTCAAGGGAGGGATGTACATGGAAACCTCAAGCTCAGACAAGAGATCTCAGCCTAATAGTGAGACTGGGCAATGGAGCACTAGGAGAAAGGAGTGAGTGAGGGTTAGGTGTACAGAATGGACTATGGGGAATGCCGGAGACTCCTGTTTTGTTAAATTAGTAGATTCAGTTGGTCCATGCCATTCTGTGAGTAAGAGGAAAGAGGCCCCTGTTTGGAGTGTGAAAGAAATCTTCCTACCAGCCACCATACTGTTAACCCTAAGTTCTGATGAGTTGGGGGGCCAAGAACTCTGGCCCCTTCATTGGACCAAGGCATTGGCTGAGGATAGTCAGTGGAGGTGTGTGTGTGTGTGTGTGTGTGTGTGTGTGTGTGTGTGTGGTGGGAGGGCGGAGGGGGGGGCAATACCAGTGTGACCCAACAGATTGTCCATCTTCCAGTGGCCCCATTATCCACAATTGGGACAAGTGTTGGAGGGTGGCTGTGGGTTAGGGCACTCCATCCACATTGGTCTTGTTATTGCCTCAGTGAGGTGGGATAAGAAAAGAGTGTAGTTTCCAATGGGCCCTGAGTGACTTTTTTCAGTTTGTCAAAGTTGACTCCTGAGTGGGCATTTTGTGGCATGTCCTAAGCTAAATACGTTACAATGAACTGTAAGCCTTCTGTCCCGGTGCCAGTGTGCTGGTCATTAGAATTTGGGTTCCTTAAAGGGGTTGCCTCCCCCTGAGGGGAAGGTGTCATTTTGTTGATGGAGTTTATCAGCATGGTCCCAGGCTGCCTTCCAGATATAGTCCTTGTCATCTTGGGTGAGGGTAGAGGTCAGGACATAATGCATATCATGCCAGGTGAGGCGATAGAGTTGAGTCCTGGGTGAACTGTTTTCGGACACGGAGTGGGTTCTCTGAGAGTGATCCAGGTTTTTGTTCTACCGTGTCCATTTCCGTGGGACTTGCAGAGAAAGGCAGGAGAACAGCAAATCACCTGCCATTTCCTCTGAGAAAGTTGCCTAAGTCTAGAAGAATGTCAAAACCCAAAGTTCTGAATGGGGGCCAGCGATGGCCATTGTCGAGGGGTGGGGTACTGGGGCCAGACTTGAGTGGACGATTGAATGAGTTTGGTGGGCCGGAACCCACGAAGAAGTAGCTTTTTAAAAATATCTTAGAGACAAGCCAGGAAGAGTCAAATTTGAAAGGAAAGGCGGGACTGTTAGAGAGTGTAATCCTGCTGCCTGAGGCATACCCCTGGTTTAGGGAGAAGATGGAGATGAAGGAGGTGGCATCCCTGTGCTCGTAAGACTCAGAGGAATCACAAAGTTAAACATGGGAGGTTCCTGGAACCCCCAAGCCTTTGTTATTGAGAGGAGTGAAGAGCTCCGAAAGTTTCCCGGGGTCTGCCCAGGCCCCCTCTGAGTCAGATCCAGACAGTTACCTCATCCTGCAGAATTCGGGTGGTAGATGGCAGGGACCAAACAGCGGGAGGCCTCTCAGCCTGGAGACCAGAGTGTCTGAGAGGAAGAGGTCTGACGAAGATGCAGGGGAGGACTTGGAAGAGAGCAGGGGAATGGGGTCAGGCTGGGTTTACACGGAGTATCAGTGAAGTCTCAAGAACAGAAGTTCCATCTTTGGGACTTGCACTGCTCACAGAGGCAGAGGCCACAAAGACCAGAGGTCTCAGATGGCAACTGTTTAGCCTATATAAGCTTAGAGGACATCTATGCTCCCCAAGAAATGCCCCTGGGGAGAGGAGAAGGAAAGTTTTCTGCCCAAAAGATCCAAAAAGGGTCCCAGGTTGGGTGATATTTTGCTTGTGCTCTAACAAATAAAGCCTGCCTGGAGATCAGAGTGCTAATCTAGCCACTAGTTAACCATAGAGGCCAGGCAGTGGTGGCTCACACCTTTAATCCCAGCACTTGGGAGGAGGAAACAGGAAGTTCAAGGCCACCCTGGGCTACAGGCGATTGATCCAGTCTGAAAGAGAAACAGAGCCAGGTGGTGGAGGCTCATGCCTTTGATCTCAGCACTTGGAAGGCACATGCCTTTGATCCCAGTACTAAGGAGGTAGAGACAGGAAGTGATATGGCTGGGTGGAGAGAGGAATATAAGACGGAAGGAGATAGGAGCTCAGCCCCTTCCAGTCTGAGGATTTGGTAGAGGTAAGACTTTTTCTAGTGGCTTACTCCTGTGGTCTTTCAGCGTTTACCCCTATATCTGACTCTGGGTTTTTATTATTAAGACCAATTAGAGTTCACACTACACTGAGTTTAGAAGAAGTGAAGCACAGAAGAGGCAGACTCAATGTCAACAGGCTAAGACCATTTACTGGAACAGTGAGGGCCTTAGCCTCCCTGTGGGATGAAGGCTGAGCACATTGAGAGGAACGGAGGACATAGATACATACACAGGTAGCTCCCAGGAAGGTACAGCTGTTTTTGTGGTTTGACAGGAAGCAAGGTGAGCTGTTTTTATTACCCAAGCATGTTGTTTCCACAGGCGAAATGGAATGGTCAGGCTGGGGTTAAACAATTCTTCAAGACCTAGGGTTATCACCCAAGTCAGCTTGACTCAAGTCTTCACGACCTGAGGCTATAACCCTAGCCCTAGCCCTTAGCCTTACCCAACAGGCTTGGGATTTCCTCTGTAGACTACCGATTCATCAAGATGCTACCTCCATGGTATGGCAAGCTCCAAAGATACACACTATCACCAAATGGCTACCTTATGTTCTGGATCATCAGCAACGGTTAGGTTTTATCATGGCCTCTTAGATGGACGCCTTTGAGGCACTCTGACTGCCAGCCCTTGTTACTCCTTTGTCAGCTTGAAGCAGTTAAGAGCAATTGGTGTCCTTAAACACCTAACAGTAGCTAGGGTAACCTGTGACCTGGGGGATGAGGGACTATGAGACAGAGTCTCTTGTTCGCAGATAAATAGGGAGAAAGGGCCATGACGAGAGAGTAAAGATGGTGAATTTCCAAGATGGCCGGCTTCTTCCTTATCCTCTTGTCATGAGACAAAGGCCTGACATCTTAAAACAAAGGCCTTGTAGACATTTTCCTCTCACCAGTAGGCCCTCTACTGATGGACTGGCACAGCAAGATGAAGGCCAGTTGAGGAGAGGTTCCCCAGCAGCTGTGGGCCAATCAATTGTCTTTCTTCAAACTGACCAACCCTGAGTTAGGGGAGGAAGCCTCTACAGAGACCTTAAACGCCCAGCCCTCGGAAGAGAACGGGTTTCTCCGAGTCCCCCCTCTGCTTTGCAGATGTGGTTTTTCTCTGTGTGCCTGCTGCATACCCTGCATACCTGTGTTTTCTCACCCACCCCACCCCGCCCAAAATGCAAAAGGGAGGTGCAAATATAACGCAATAAGAAAAAAAAAAAAAAAACTGAGAGTATGGTCTGTAGAAAGACAGAAAGCCCCTACCTCGCATCCCAGCGCTGCTCCTCAGACTGGAGCTCTGAGTCCATCGAATCAGTGATTGTGGCTCAAAGCTGAAGTACCAGGCAATGCTAGAATGTTTTTTTTTTTTTTTTTTTTTTTTTTTTTTTTTTTTTTTTTTTTTTTGAACTCAGGTCCAGGGATTTTATTTTGCTGATTTGTTGCATTTTTTTTTTTTAGTGCTGTTGTTTCTGACAGAAAATAAAAAAAAAAAAAAAAAAAAAAAAAAAAAAAAAAAAAAAAAAAAAAAAAAAAAAAAAAAAAAAAAAAAAAAAAAAAAAAAAAAAAAAAAAAAAAAAAAAAAAAAAAAAAAAAAAAAAAAAAAAAAAAAAAAAAAAAAAACAAAAAAAGAATGCTGGTGGCCAGGGGCTGGGAGAAGGGCATAGGGAATTATTGCTGATTGGGGGTGCATTTTTTAGTGGAGAACACAGGACATTTTGGGAGACAGACAGTGGTGACCACTCTACAACCCGAGGTTATTTACGGCTGTGGACTGTATATCTGGAAATAGTTAAAAGAGGAAGAAGGTAAGACGGTCATAGGTATTTCACCACAGTAAAAGAGTATTTATGCTGCTGAGTGGCACATTCGCTGAAGTGAACAATCAGTGGAGTGAGAAACTGGTGACTCCACACAGAAGTGGCTTTCGCAAGGGGACCTTAGAGTTCTAATGTCTGCAGTGAGCAGGGGCTGGCAGTGAACGTGTAATGATGGCCATCGTCCCTTCCTCCTCCTTCTCTCCTCCTCCTCCTTCAAATGTAGCCCAGGCTGGTCTGGAACTCAGTCCTCCTGCCTTATCTTCTTCACCATTTGCTTACTGGCCTATGTCACCACAACCAGCACCATCATTTTTATATGCTGGGTCAAACTGCCCCCAGGTTGTGATTGAGAAACATGGCTTGGGGTCCAGACACTAAAAGGCAATCACTCATGTAAGTTGAGTGCTCACTGATAGTGGGTAGCTTACACTTAACTCCAAGAACCCTAGAAAAAGTAGGTGCAAGTATTGCGACGGTTTTATAGATGTGGAAACTGAGGCACAGAAATAAGCACCTTGCCTATGGTGACACACTGAAAATTTAGGAAGTGGTAGCCTAGGGACTTGAGCAAAGGCAAACTGATTCTAGAGCCCCAGGACTTCACAAATGTTTACAGAGAGAAATGTCACCCAGCACATTGTGAGCGGTGTATAGGCTGATCCAGAAAGTTCTCCACAATAGCATCAGTACTGTGTTCACTTTGTGGGCAGTGGATTTGGCTCTAGCAAATCATGGTGATTTTTTTTAATCCATTCTTTTGAGAAGAAGGAGGGTCTTTGTTTCTGTTCCCTGGGAACCGAGCAGCTCCTTGCTCTGTGTATAGAGTTAGTGCACAGCTCAACAGAACTTCAGTCATCCTGGCTAGAAAGACGCAGGCTGGTCTTCAAAGGCTTCAGTTCCCCTGGTGACTGTGCTGTGGAAAAGCAGAATCCTGCCCTTGAATCGCTCCCCAGGCGGGCTTTATGTAGTCTGGGAAAGCAGGGGATGCCCTGTGATTCTTAAGGAAACTGGTGTAATTTCGCATTGCACAACAGACTCCTAAGACATGCAGCCTTTTCCAGGAGGATTTCCTTAGAGGGAAGGGGATTAGGCTGTACCAGTCTGATTTCAACAGGCTGCAGAAGCTGATAAAGACAGGAGTAGCTGAATGGGAAGGGGTTTAGGCTGTACCAGTCTGATTTCACCAGGCTGCAGAAGCTGATAAAGACAGGTGTAACTGAATGGTAGACTCTATGAAGTTGACCAGGAATTTTTATGGCCCCTTAGGCATCCCTTCCTAGTTTTACCTTATGAGAGCATGGCTCTGGTCTATGATGATGTGAGTCATAGCTGCGATTACATCCCTCTAACAACTTTGTTAGGGTTGTTATAAAATGAATACCACTGTCATAGGCTGAGATTGACTCCATGATTAGGAAGAATATAAAAGATCTAATTCAGGTTTGCAAATTACTCCAAGACACTATAATAAAATTTCACCAATATGTATCTAACCAGCAATGGTATAGCTGGGTCATATGGTGGTTTAATTTTTAGTTTTTGAGGAAGCTCCATATTGATTTTCATGAAGGCTTCACTTCCCATTAGCAGGTTACAAAGATTACCCCACCTCCACAGCCTCACCAACATTGGTAGTTGTGGGTTTTCTTGGAGGTGGGTATAGACTTGAGGGAAAGAGAGTCTCAACTCAGTGTTAATTTGAATTTCTCAGATGGATAAAGGTGTTGAACACTTTTAAAACTGTTTACAAGAGATTTATATTTCTTCATTTAAGAGCTGTCTGTTCAGTTCATTCATCTATGAGATGATATGAGCTTTTTTTTTCTTTTTCAGTGTGATTAATTTTTTCAGGTCTTCAAATATTCTAGATACTAATCCTCTGCCTGATATATAGTTAGCAAAGACTTTCTTCCACTCTGCAGGCCACATCATCACTGTGATGATGGCTTCTTGGCTGTGCACAAACTATTTAGTCCATGTGCTCCCGTCTGTCAGTTCTTAGGGTCATCTCCCTTGTCACTGGGATTCTTTGCAGAATTTTCTTGGCCCGAAGTGTCTTCTCTATCTAGCACTTTTAAAGTTTATCATCATATCATCATCATCATCATCATCATCATCATCATCATCAAGGTCTTATTATTATGGTTTTTGACCATTTTTTGAGTTGGTTTTTGTGCAGCGGAAGAGAGCTGGATCTACTTCATTCTCCTACATGGGAATACTTAGTTTCCCAGGACGGTTTCTTGAATATGCTCTCTAGTCTCTGATATATGTTTTTGACACTTTTGCCAAACATTTGGCAGCTACAGCCCCGTAGCTTAATTTCCGAGTCCCTCTTCCCTCGGTCTACACATCTGCATTTATGCCAGTACCGTATGATTTTTGTTACTATGGCTCTGTCGTACGATTTGTGGTCAGGTTTGCTCTGGCTGTTCAGAGTCTTTTGTGCTTTCATATGAGTTTTAGGATTTGTTGTTGTTGTTAGGAGAATGTCACTGGAGTTTTGCTAAGGATTATGTTGAAACTATAGATTCTTTTCAGTAATAGACCCAATTTTACAATATTCTTTCAATTCCTAAGAGTGGAATCTTCCCGTCTTCTTCTAGTGCCATTTTCAATTCCTTCCTTCAGTATCTTAAACTTCTCATTGTAGGGTCTTTCACCTCCCTGGCTACGTTTCTACCTGGGTATTTTTTTTCAATTGTTGTTAATGGGATCTCTCTCTACTAGTTCCTCTCTTTCTTGGCAAGTTCACTATTGGTATTTAGAAAGACTACTGACTTTTGCACATTGATTTTTGTATCCTGATATTTTTATGAAAGTGTGTATAAGGTCTGATAGGAATCTGTAGGGTCTTTTAATTATAGAATCATGTTACCTGCAAAAAGGGATAATTGGGCCCATTCCTTTCCTATTTATCCATTTTGTTCCCCTTTTCCATCTTATTGATCAAACTAAGACTTTGAGTACAGTTTTGAACAAGAGTAGCAATAGTGTGTACCCTTGTGTCATTTCTGATTTTAGAGGAATGTTTTAAGATTTTCCCTGTTTAGTATAGTGTTAGCCATAGGTTTGACACAGAGCTTTTATTATATCAAGATATGTTCCTTCTATTCCTAATTTCTTTGGGGCTTTTATCATGAAGAGTAGATGAACTTCGTTGAAGGCCTTTTCTCTATCTATTCAGGTGATCATGTAATTTCTGTTCATAAGTCTACCTTGCTAAATTACATCACTGATTTGCATATACTGATTGACCCAACCTCACATTTCTAGGATGAAACGAACTTGGGCTTGGGGTATGCTCTCTTAATGTGTTAAATTTGTTTTGGAAACATTGTATTGAAATGCTTTGCATCTCTTTCCAGCATGGCCATTGATTTATAGTTTCCCTTTTTGTTGCTGTATCCATGTCTAGTTCTGTTATCAGGACAATACTGGATTAACAGGGTGAGTTTGGTAATGATCCTTCCCTTTTTATTTTCTGGAACACTTTCAGGAGTGTTAGCTCTTCCTTAAAGGTTTGGTAGAATTTAGTAGTGAACCTGTATAATCCTAGGCTTCTTTTTGTGGGGAGAGGTTTTTTCTTTTTGCTCCAACTCTGTTACTTGTTATGAGGCTGTTTACATTACTTACATCTTCTTGATTTAATATTGGTAGGTCTCTGAATTTATCAATTTCCTCTAGGTTTCCCAGGTTTTATGGCATATATGTTATCAAATTATTCCCTAATGATCTGGGCTTGTAGGAATCTGTTGCAATTTCCCCCTTTCATTTCTTCTTTTTATTAATGTGGGTCTTTGCTTTCTTTCTTTTGGCTGGTTAGGCTAGCTGCTTATCAGTTTTGTTTATCTGTTCAAGAAACAACATTCGTTTTATTGAGTCTATGTGTTGTTCTGTCAGTACCCATTTTGTTAATTTTTCCTTACTCTTTATTATTTCTTGACACTTGCTGCTTTTAGGTTTGGCTTGTTCTTGTTTTCCTAAGGTCTTGAAGTATATAATTAAGTTATTTATTTAAGATCACTCTGGGTTTTTAATAAACACCCATACCTGTACACTCTCTCTTTAGAACCACTTGAACAGACTCCAAAGCATTCTAGTACATTCTGCTTTAATTTTCAATTGATTCTAGGAATTTTTAGATTTCTTCCAGCTGCTGGTGGTGGCACATGCCTTTAATCCCAGCACTTGGGAGGCAGAGGCAGGAGGATCTCAGCGAGTTCAAGGCCAGCCTGGTCTACAAATTGAGTTCCAGGATAGTCAGGGCTGTTAGATAGAGAAAAACCTGTCTTGAAAAACAAACAAATAAACAAATAAAAATGTCTTCCTTGCTTTCTTAAATGACTCACTGTTTGTCCAAGAATGACTTGTTCAGTCTTTCAGCATTTGTTCAGTGCCTGTAATCCTCTCCTGTTGGTTTCTAGCTGTGTTCCACCACGGTCCTCTGCTTAGATATAAAAAATATCCATCCTGTGGAGTCATTCAGATTTCCTTTGCTTTTAGGAAGATTCCATTGATGTGGAGGGGAATGTGTGCTCCATAGTCGTTGGGTGGAATGTTCTGGAGATGTCTGTTAAGTTGGTCTGACCTGTTGTGGTCTTTCTGCTGATTTTTTTTGACATGGAACAAATGTTTCCTTTCTTATCTTCACTTTTATAAATGTATAAATGTTGTCATTGTGATCTTTTGAGAAAGTCTCACTCTGTAGCCCAGGCTGGCCTTGAATGCATTATTTTCCTGCCTCAATCTCCCTGGGGTTGCAGGGGTGGAACATGCTGCTTTCTTTTCTTATTTGGAATCACAACGGGTTAGGATGGATTTGGGAGACAAGACCAAGGAAAGTGCTTAGTGTTTCGTTTGGAGACTGTTGTCTGGGTGCCGTGGCATCCACCCATGCTGGAACCCTACAGAGAAAGGAGCTCAGGAGAAATCGACATGAGACACAGACAGAAAAGCAGAGACACGAAGGGCATCGTGGCCACGAGTGGACTTTGTGTGGATTATCACTCAGGCCATTGTTTTTCTTTTTGGGTCACAAGTCAGCTAGATAACCAGCTATAAGGAATCTTTGGCTGCTTGAGTAATAATTCATGTTACTTTGATTCTCAAAGGAGTACAAAGGCCTCCAGGTGACACTCTGAAATTCTGTGTGTTAAATTCTTTTACTGTTTCTGAATATAGAAAATTCTACCCAGTTTAAGTGGTCCCTGAAAAAAAAAACATTGTTAGGATTATGTAATTTAATTCTAATGTATACATCATTAACATCCTCAAAATAATAAACATATAAGGCAGATAGCTAATATATTAGACAGTGGTGAGCTCATTATATGTTATTGTTTCCATAATTAAAAAGTTAAGATAAGCATAGTGCTATTTAGATAACTGGTTTTTTATTTCTAAGAGGACTGAGAATTCAACATTTTGATTTATGTGTTTATTAATTTTTTTTTTTTTTTTTTTTTTTTTTTTTTTTTTTTTTTTTTTTTTTTTTTTTTTTTTTTTTTTTTTTTTTTTTTTTTTTTTTTTTTTTTTTTTTTTTTTTTTTTTTTTTTTTTTTTTTTTTTTTTTTTTTTTTTTTTTTTTTTTTTTTTTTTTTTTTTTTTTTTTTTTTTTTTTTTTTTTTTTTTTTTTTTTTTTTTTTTTTTTTTTTTTTAAATTGATATTTTAATATATTGTTTTATTTTATTTTTTTTTTTTTTTTCTATAAGTTGATGTTATTTGATGTTTTTAGGTCGTAAGATATTTCTGATAGGTTCTAGTTTTAGTTGTAACCGAAAAATTAAAACACAAGCTGAAGCAGCAACTGGACATTAAAGATTTAGCGGTTCAGACACAACACAAACCAAAAGATCCTAAAAAAACAGCTTAAACCCTAACAAAGATGGTCAGAGTTTTGCTTACATGTGTCTTTTACATTCTAAAAGTAGAAAAAAAGATCGGGAAAGAGTGAAAAATTCTGAAGAAGCCAGTTCTTGTGAATTCCACACAGGGGCTGTGGGCAGGGTTGACTTGGGATGAGTTAGGATGAGGTAAGTCCTGTGTTCTTTACAAGTTGTCATAGGAAATCTAAGCAAAGCCAGGGTTTGAAGGCTGACTCAGAGAAGCAGATATCTAAATAAGCTTGAATTCGCCTAGTTTATGTCATCAAGAATGGTATAAAAACAAAGACAGATCATCTTCCATAAATAAAAATAGCCATGCTTTTTGCTATGAAAGTTAATATGCAGTAATAAAAACAAAGTAGAATCAGAAAGATCCTTAAAAATCAAAAAAAATGCCAACTCATAAAAACTTCAACCTAAATATAATATCTCTCCACTGAGAAATTTTAATGATTTTTCTGATTTTAGCAACAATAATTTTAAGTTTAATTTATTGGTATTATCTGTTGATATTATATAATAATGTTCTTCATCATCTAGAATCTCTGTATTTCGAACTTTTTATTAAGTGGCATTCTGTGCACACACTTTGCCTGTTTTCTTATGACGTCAAAAAGAAAGCTGCATGTGACAGATATCATATACCCAATATCAGATGTTACATTATGATCGTAATAATAGCAAAATTACGTATGAAGTAGCAACCTTGACCTTACCTCAACTTTTCCCACTTCATCTCAGTTTTCCAGATTTAATTATTTGTCTCTCTCCCAAGAAGACAGTATTTTTCCATGGAATCATCAAAGTTTAAAAGCATCCTTTAGTTTCAGAGGTATCTTTTATATGTCCTTTGTTCATTGTACAGTTTTGGGTAAGGCCAGGAGAAATGAAAATGAAATAAACAAATAATATATTCTTTTATTTCTAGAGCCCTTGAAAGGAGAAAAGTCCCCATAGATGCAGTCAAATGATTAGTTGACATTTTATCATAAAAGTGGGCACTGAAATTAGCTTAAAATAAACAGCCACTGTGCACAGGGCGGAGATGATATGCCCATGTAAGAGGGAAGAGGGGGGTCTGGTAGAAGCTGCGAGGTGTCACAGTGCAAATGGTCTTTGTTCTCCCCCTCACTTGGATGACCAGAGACACCGTTGCCCATGGCTGAAGCGGTGAGACGCTGTCTCACAAAGAGCAAAGCGAAGCCCTGATAACCTATTTGATATTAACTAAAAACAGGCATCTTTAACGATTTAGGAGAATTCGGATTCAGATAAAATACTGTAACTTGTAAATTATGGGGATGTTACTTGGTGGCCAAGTGCACACCTGCACAAGGCCCTAGGTCCAGTCTCCATCACCAGAAAAAGTTTGCTGATGCCTTCTTCTTGTCTTCTCCTTCTTCCTCTTCCTCCTCTTCATCTCCTCCTCCTCCTCCTCCTCTTCTCCTGTCCCTTTTCCTTCCCCCCTCTACCCCCACAGGGTTTCTTTGTGTAGTTCTGGTTGTGCTGGAACTCTCTTGCAAACGACAGCCACAACAATGAAAGCTTGACAGCCTTATAGCTGAGCTGAGTCCTCCGTTTTTATTATGGCTGTGCGTTATTCACTTTGTGGCCCAGGGAAAGATCCTGTAAAGTTCTCTCGAATTGTGTGAGTTTTCACACAGTTCAGGAAGCTAATGCCCAAACCTAAACAAATTGATGGTATTTGCGTCTTTTCCTTCAGGGACGTTGCAGAAACTAGCCAGCTTTGAAAGTTGGAGCAGAAATGAATTCTAAGCCTTGCGGTGTGTCCCAGCAGCGCCCCCTTCTGTTCTGACTCTAGAATGCACAAAGAGTGAAAACAACGAAGCGTCTTTGCCTAATTGTCCTGCTTTTCTGTTCCCAAAGACCAGCATCCAGAACCTCTGGTCATCTCTCCAGTCCCTTTAAAATCTTTCTTCCCGGAGGCACTTGGTAGACAACTTAACGTTAGGCTATTAATTGCTGAGATTCAATTGGCTGATGCCTTGGAGAGATTTTTGCTCCTATTGCAGACAATTCTGCAGATCAGGGGCCCTGAGAACTTCCGGGACCACTGAGCTACCCAGAAAGGGCAAGATGACCAATAAGATGAAGAAGGCTGAATCATCAAAGTGCAAAGTCGAATTCTTTGGATATTTATACTGTAATCGAAGTGTACTTTATCATGGGTTTTTTTTGCATTAATTTTAGTTTAAAGTGATTTCTTCACAGTAGAATCTATTTTGATGGTTAATTTCTGGGACATTGCCCCTCCCCTTTAAACTGTCCTCCACCCCAGTGGCCTACTTGCCTCACCCTAGTCCCGAGTCCACTCATTCAGGAGACTGCTCTTCCTAGAGTTCTAGATATGACTCTCTGAAGTCGCTATCCAGGCCACCTCCCCAACTGAACTCAATGACCAGCAATAAATGAGCAGTCATGGTGCCTTAGCAAGTACATGGTGCAAAGAAGTCGAAGTGAACACTGATCATTCTTGTGACGTGGAAAGGGTTTAATGGGTTCGTGTGAGACGTAGGGAGGAGGTCCTTGGGTTCAGAGAATCATAAAGTAATAAACTTAGATAACAGTTGATTTGCTGTAATAAAAGAATAAAAGCTATTATATTGAGGTGTTATCTGTGGTCTTGGAATGATCTTTTACTTAGAGTGGCTGAATTCTTTGTGGTCATTATTCTTTTTACCCCACGAAATCATACATTCACTTGGGTTAACAAGCATCATTTTTAATATTTAAATTTTTTACAACTTTGTACTTATGTAGGATGTACTTTGGCCGTATACTCCCCCATTCTCCTCTCTTCCTCCTTTGTCAGGACCCCTTCCCAACAATTCCTCCCCCAACCTCCCCCCACTCCCCGCTGAAGCCAGTAACATTAACTGCCTGTAGCTCTTCAGGGGGAGGAGCCTCGTGAGCCCCCCCCCACCCCATGACAGAAAGTTGGTAGGTCCAGTCTAGCGCAGGTCGACACCAACACTGTGGTTCATGAGTGCGGCATGCCCAGAAGACAGCACTTCACAGCTCTCCTCTGTCCGCATCCTCTGGCCTTTACGTTCTTTCTGTCCCCTCCTCCATATCGTTCCCAGAGCTTTGGAAAGAGCAGCGTGTAGATTTCCTTTTTCCTGTTCGGGCTAGGCTCTCTGCAGTCACCTATTCTCAGCTCTCTGAGTGGTCATTATTCTTAACATTTCAAATGACTTTTTTTTCCTGGTACGATGGAGTCGATGCAACCAGATTGGAGACAGTAACTCCCGAGAGCAGTGTGGAGGGCTTCCCATCAGAGTGCGGCTCCCTGAAGGAAAGAGAAAGGCTAAAGGCTTGCCTGGAATGTGAAGGCCAGCGCAGGGGACTCTTGACTGAAATACATAATGTTGGCGCCACTTTTGACAGGGAGAATAGTGTTGGTGAATAGCTCACTTAAGATTCGTGGTCAGTGTGGCTTATAATAAATTTCGGTTTTACTCAATTATTGAAAAAAAATTGCCAAATGAATGGAAACACATGAACTATGAACCAAAGGCTGAGGGGCCCCAACTGGATCAGGCCCTCTGAATAGGTGAGACAGTTGATTGGCTTGATCAGTTTGGGAGGCAACTAGGCAGTGGGACCAAGTCCTGTGCTCATTGCATGACTTGGCTGTTTGAAACCTGGAGCGTATGCAGGGACACTTGGCTCAGTCTGGGAGGAAGGGACTGGACCTGTCTGGACTGAGTCTACCAGGTTGATCGTAGTCCTCGGGGGGGAGGATTTGCCCTGGAGGAAGTGGGAATTGGGGGTGAGTTGGGGGTAAGGGGAGGGGGGGGAGGGGGAGAATTGGGGAACCTGTGGCTGATATGTAGAACTGAATGGTATTGTAAAAAAAAAAAAAAAAAAAAAAAAATTCGTGGTCAGTGTTTCTGGATTGAAACGGTATGTGTTTTGGTGGAGGCAGAGCTCCTACCGTAGATCAGTTTCCTGACTTTGAAAAAAACATGTCATCTAAAAGCTCTTACAAAATATTTATTTTAAAATTATGTGTACGTATCACATTTATACTGGGAGTATGTGCAAAAGAGACCATCAGCTCCCCTGGAGCATGACACACGTGCCTCCATCATGTGAACCATCATGTGGTTCTGGGAACCAACTTGGGTCCTCTGAAGAGCAGCAAGCACTCTTAACCACTGAACTATCTCCATAGCAGCTGGACAGGAAGTCACGACTAGAGAGAGGCTGGTGCTGATGGGAACCAAGAGTTTGAGTTCACAGAGATCTTTGTTTTTGGTAGGTGACGATGGATCTCCACCCACTTCAGGTTTTCATTTCAGAATGGTAGGGATATCTTCACTGTGTTTCTCAGAAACAAACACCTTGTAGGGCAGGATCTAGTGAATTTGTTAACCAGCTGTATAGATCTCACCGCGAAAGAGCTGTAAACAGTAAACAAGATTGGTGCATGCAGCATTTGTTAATAGCCACACACACACAGTCCTCCTCCTCTGTTTCCACAAAAGTCAGGGCAAAGGCACAGTCTTATGCTGCACTAGGAGACGCCTCTGGTTGCATTTAAAGAAAACAGCAGGATATGCTAGGTTTAGATTGTTCAGTTGTTAATTTTCTCAATTTCCAGTTCATGGGACATTTGTGTTTGTCCGTTTTAAAGCCCTCAATTTCCAGTACCCTCCTGACAGCCCCCATCTGTAGCTCTGGTTCCCAAGGGATCTGACACCCTCTTTTGACTTCTGTACACACCAGGCATGCACCAGGTCCACACATGGTTCACTCGTATATATCTGTGTAAGCAAAACATTCATAGACATAAAATAAATCTGAAAACCAAACAACCTCTGATTTGTCTTCATATTTACTTAGTTTTTTAGATGGGAGGGAGTCTTACTGTGTTGTCCAGGCTGGACTTCAACTCACAGTTCTCGTTGACTCTCATGGTGCTGCTTCTGGATCACTGGGAATACAGATCATGTTGTGATTCATGATACATTTATTTATTATTTTTTTATGTGTGTGGTATATGTAGGATGATTTATTTTGGTTCACAGTTTGAGGGAGGGTGTGGTGGTGGGCATATCTTAGTTGATCAGGAAGCGGAGAGATTGGGTCTAGAAGCTGGACTGGGGGACTTCATCTAGAACAAACTTGACTTTGTGAATCCCACGGTCTTAGCATATAATTCGATTCATTGATAATCTTCCCCGGACCCTCCTTATGTGAGGTAAAAATCTCTGACCTTGTTTAGTCAAACAGAAAATGATAGTGGAGGATTCTTGAAGGACTGATATACATAATTAAAATGGAACTCTCATCTTGGAAACTTTTATATGTTAAAATATTTTCTATCTCTTCTCTTAGTGACTTCATTTCGTTATAAATAATTGGGAACAGCTTAGGTGGCACATGCCTCTGAACTTAGCATTCATATGACAGGAGCTATGTGAATTCTAGGCTAACCCAAGATAAACTGCAACACCATATCTCAAACCAAAAAAACAATCCACAAAATAGTATTTGAAACAAAGCAAGAATATTTGTTTTTTTAAATCATTATTGTCAGTCATTAATGCCATTATCTTACATAGACCACGAGCATTTAATATACTTGCTGATGAATTTTAATATAGGCTCCTAAATTGGGGCAGTGTTACCATACTTTTTATTTTTGAATGACAAAGATTGACTGAGCTTTGGGCCTCTGTGATGTGCCAGCTACATGTGCTTAATAGAAACAGAATGGGTCAAGCAGTGGTGGCACACACCTTTAATTCCAGCACTCGGGAGGCAAAGGCAGGTGGATCTTTGTGAGTTCGAGGCCAGCCTGGTCTACAGAGCAAGATTCAGGAAAGGCACAAAGCTACACAGAGAAACCTTGTCTCAAAAAAAAAAAAAAAAAAAAAAAAAAAAAAAAAGAAAAGAAAAGAAACAGAATGGAGCCGCTGTAGTTTGGGGTTTGTCCTAGGGAACCAACACTCTATTCCCACAAGAGTCTTTGATGGATAGTTTATCTTTTTGTTTTGTTTGTTTTTAGCTTCGGAGGACAGCTTGGGAGTTAGAAATGCTCTCTGTTCAATTGTTTGTTGTTGGGGTTGACATTGGTACTTAAGAGATGCTTTAAAAGCCTGAAGAGGTGAGATCTACCACAGAAATTTGGGCTTCAGCAATTCTCTCTGCAAGTGATACACAAATTTGAAAAGAAACCAGCAGGTGTACAGGAGACCCAAACAACACTGTCAACTAACATGACCCAAATGATGCTTCTGACATTCTGCCTCAAGAACTGAATCCTTGCTGAAATGAGATGTTGGCTTACATTTGCAATTTCAGCACTTGAGAGCAGAAGGCAGGTGGATCGACAGTTCAAAGCCAGGCTGGCCTACCTGCCTCAAAACCAAAACCAAACCAAAACAAAACAACTGAGCCCCAAATTTCCGAAGGGGAACCTCAGCCCTCAGAAAGAACGTCGATTTCATCCAACTGAAAAAGTGTGCTGTCTTACAGAGTATGCTATTTGACCATCCAGAAATTGGACACCTTCAGTAGAGCACCGTCCCACAAATCTGCAAAGTCAGCAACCCATCACTTAGTTCCCAGGGGTCAAAACAGAAATAAGGAGAAATTCCATTGTCCTGTAATGTGTTGCGTTGACTCAGAGCATTATAATGCATTGACATAACAGCATTTAATGACAAGCTGCCCAGAGGCCTTGCCAGGGGCTGACTGGGCTGACTCATGGAGGCTTCCTGTCTGGGTAATTACTAGATTTCACTTTTGTAAACAATGTTGCTACCAACACTGTTGTTCAAGGGCCCATTTCCTAAGGAAAATTCTTAGAAGTTAAGCGATTTGTTTTGTATATTTGTGGTCCCCATGTGCTCTCTCAGGGGTGCCAGAGGAGGTCATATCAGGTGTCTTGCTCTATCAGGCTCCGCCATATTCCTTTGGGTCAGAGTCCCTCACTGATCCTACAGCTAGGCCAACAAGGTCCCAAAATCCTCTGTCCCCTCCCCCGACTTAACTCACACAGCACCAGTTACAGGTGTCTGCTAAGGTTAAGAAGTTAAGAATTTTTAAAAAATTGCTCCTGAGATTTTATTTATTTATTTTATTTATTTTTTTTTATTTTATGTGCCTGAAGGTATATCTGTGTACTGTGTGCCCACTGTGCCCACGAGGCCAAAAGAGGGCATCAGATACCCTGGGGCCAGAGTTACAGATGGTTGTGAGTCATCATGGTGGGTCCCTGTTGTTGATATTTTACTCTTTTGGGGTACCCCCACCCAGCTCCCAAATAAATCACTCACAGAGGCTTATTCTTACTTATGAATGCCCAGCTTTAGCTTGGCTCAATTTCTTGCCAGCTTTCCTTAACTTATCCCATCTACCTTTTGTCTCTGGGCTTTTCCCGTTCTCTTCTGTATCTTACGCTTACTCCGTGGCTTGCTGTGTGTGTAGCTGGGTGGCTGGCCCCTGGAGTCCTCCTCCTTCTCTGGCTGCTAGCTCTTAGATCTCCCTTTCCAGATTTCTTCTTCTATCTATTGACTCTGCCTGCCAGCCCTGCCTATCCTTCCTCCTGCCTTGCTATTGGCCAGTTCTTTATTAGACCATCAGGTATTTTAGACAGGCACAGTAACACAGCTTCACAGAGTTAAACAAATGCAACATGAACAAAAATAACACACCTTAAAATAACATTCTACTACAGGTCCCCTGGAAGAGTAGCAGAGATCTTAACTCCTAAGCCATCTCTCCAGCCCCATAAACCAACTGCTCTGACCAGTGTTTGATCTAAGCATCTTTGATACACATTGTCAAGTTTTCTTCCAGCAACTGTACCGATTCAGTACCCCACCAGCAGGTGGGAGAACTCGTTTCCCCACTCACCGAGTTACTGAAGACCAAGCACTATCCTGGCAGATGGGGTAGGAGGGGAAAGGCAGCAGCCTGACTGGTTATTCCGGGAAACACGGACTTGTCTGAAAGAGCGATTGGCAGGCCAGCTGTGATTCGTCATACTTAAGACATCTGAGACATACTTTCTGCAATTAATTTTTAAGTAAATGCACAAGTTTGTTTCAGAGAACATTTTCACACACAGATCATCTGCTTACATTTGCTCCCCCTCTGCCCCCACCAAATCCTCCCCTCTATCCTCCTCCCTTCTCTTTCCAAGTCGACGCCCTTCAGCTTTCATAGTAAATGTAGATTTTGTACATGAGAGAAAACGTGATTTGTCTTTCTGACATGCAGCTGTTGGTTTTGGGCACTTGATATCACTCCATAGCCCAGGCTGGCCTAGAATCGTGCTGCAGCTCCTGAGTGTTTAGGGTTATAGGTGTGAACCATCGTGTCAGGATGCAGATGTGAGGGTTTCTCGAAAATGAAAAATAGTGTGAGGAGCACATCAAGGAAAGTAACTGACAGCATTTGTTGGCAATAGTAAATGCCAACCTTTCAGTTAAGTAATTAGTGTTTGGGGAAACCTGTTAGTCCTTCCTTGCTCTTAAAAGACTTCCAGTATTGTTCTGATAAGAGATATGGTACTCATGACTTTGGATTGTTGGTGTTATATATGGAAAAGTGTCAATATTTGAAATATCAGCAGAGCTCAAAGAACAGCTATTTTCCATCTCAAACATCCATTCTTCTCCTTTCCGGGCCTTTGGCCTCAGACAGGAGTTCCAGCCTGCTATTCTGGGTGAAGATGATAATTTGTGGGATTTTTCAATGTCCATCAGCGCACAAATCACTTCTGTGTATATGTCTATGTATGTGCATGCATGTGTGTATGTGTGTGTGTGTATGCACAAACACACATGAGGGCATTGCATGGTCTGGGGACAGCTTGTGGGAGTTGGTTCTCCTCTTTCACTGTGTGGGTCCCAAGGATTGAATTCAGGTTGTTGAGTTTGGTGGCAAACACATCACTGTCTCTCTCTTTGTCTCTGTCATCCCACCCCCACCCTGTGTGTGTGTGTGTGTGTGTGTGTGTGTGTTATGTGTGCATGCATGTGTGTGCACCAGAAGGTGATATCAGGTGTCTTTCTCAATCAGTTTGCATCTGTTTGTTTTTAAAGGCAAAGTCTCTCATTGAAGCTGGAGCTCCAGACTCCAGCTCCGCTGTCTGGCTAGTGAGCCCAGGGATCCTCCTGCCTCTGTCTCCCCCAGTGCTGGGATTACAGTCATGCTGTGGCACCCTGGCTTTTTATGTGGGTGCTGGGGTTCCAAACTCAGATCCTCATATTTGTGTGGTGAATGCTTTGCTGAAGGAGCCATCTCTCTGCCTCCCCACCCCAAATCTTTTGGTCTTAGTGTTTCCTTGACAGACTCAAACTGCTGGATGAGATAAATGTGTAATTTCACCTCACAAGAGATCAATACGCATTTCCAGGATCATTGACTGGTGGCATGGATTCTGGAGAGGGTGGTGGAGATATCTGTGTGAATATCACAGAGGCAGCCATGTCCTCCCCCTGCCTCCCTGAATCTTAGTTACAAGCTTTTACTGTGACTTGCAGATTCAGCTTACATCAATGTGTGTAACTTATATTCCCAGTTATATTTAACTAAACTTGTATTACAACTGAGCTCTGCCAAAGCAAATATGGAGAGTAATAACAGGCAGACCCGCTGATCTCTGGGGTGAAGTGCTGGTGTGATGATAAATAACTCATAAAAACTGCTGGATTGGAATTACCCCAGAGACAGAGCCCGGGGACCAGTTTGCTGAACTTCAACCATTTCCTGAAGGCGATTCTCCAGAAAAGACAGAGTGAACCTGGGGTCTCCGATAGAGAGGGAGAGGATAAAGGAAATGACATTTTTGTGGTTTTCCTTTGATGTGAAGACTTTCAAGTATTTTCAGCGATCACCCCAACTGTGTGGGACCTTTTCACAGAGATTCTGTCCTACACAGAAAACCAGGAGCCGGCTGGCCTTCCAATGAGGTGCTTCTCTCTGATGGGGACTAGAGAGGTGCTGGCTGTGTACCCAGCCGTGCCCCTTCCCATCAGTGGTGTGGACTCATACTTGTTTAGGTGCACAGCTCAGGGAGGTGTCGTGGCTGCCTGGGCACCTCCTCAGGGAGCCTGTGGGCAAGTGAGGCGGCTTCTAGAAAAAGGGAGGGCGCTCTTATCTTTGTTGACAGCGAGGATAAAAACACTGGGTACTTTGGTAGCTGTAGTTATGTTAACACTTGCTCAGATCACTTCTTGGTTGAATTGTAGAAATTCCCAAACTAACTAACTAATCAACTACCAGCCACTCAAAAGGAAAGAGAAGTTTTTGTACCTTACATTTTTGAAATATGTTATTGACTTATAAAGAAGGTTATAGCGAAGTGGGGGGAGGGGGAGAGAGGGGGAAAGAGATGGGGATGTGGGGGTATGGGGGCTCGGAGGGTGGTGGGTTTGGGGATGAGAACACTGTGGTATACTTTCAGGTGTCAGAGGGACCAGTCTTTGCTTTCCATCTCATTTGAGACACGGTCTCTTTGTTTGCCGCTACCCACACCAGGCTAGTTTGCCTGTGAGCTTCAGGGGACTCTCCCATCTCCACCTCAGATTCATGCTACTGCACCTGTCTGTATATGGGTTCTGGGGATTTGAACTCAGGTCCCCAAGCTTGTCCAGCAAGTGCTTTACCCACTAAGCCGTATCCCCAGCCTTGAATGGCAGAGGTTTTCACAAGACCATGTCCTTGGAACTGTTTCTCATGATTTCCCACAAGCTCATTGCCAGCCCGCAAGATGGGTTTCCTTGAAGTCATCATACTCTCAGTCCTCCGAGGCCACCTTTAGTGGCTAGTCTTTCTCATCGCTGTGGTCAAATACCTAGAACAAGCAACTTCAAGGAAGAAAGGTTTATTTTGGCTCATGGCTCATAGGATACAGTCCACCATGGTGGGGAAGGCATGGCGGCTGGGCTGGTGTGAGCATGATCTGTGGGGGTGATTTCCCATTCAGTCTATAACCTGCTTTTCTCTGTGTTTCTGCAGTTCCCCTTAGAAATGGCACCCACAGCCTCATTTTGGGTTATTTTTATATCGACTGGAATATATGCCCACTTTTCATCTGAAAATAGTGTAAAATAAAGATGCAATAGGTTTTTCTGTAAACATTAGCGACTAAGGGAAAACATACCTATGGGTAAAGATTCACTCTAATTCACTTTACAATATATTTACAAATATGACTATATTCACTGATTTAAAAAATAAGTTAAAATTCCATTACAGACACTTTCAAAGACTTTCGTCAAACTGTGTTCCCTGGGTACCTAATAAATCATACCATTTAGCCTTGAAGCATAGGAAACATAAGTGAGTTTTTTTGTTTGTTTTGGTTTTTGAGATAGAGTTTCTCTGTATAGTTTTGGTGCCTGTCCTGGATCTCGCTCTGTAGACCAGGCTAGCCTCGAACTCACAGAGATCCACCTGGCTCTGCCTCCCGAGTGCTGGGATTAAAGCGTGTGCCACCACTGCCCAGCCATAAATGAGTTTTAAAATTGTGCATTTGTGTGTATATGATGTGTGCATATGGATGCATGTATCATGGTACATGTGTGTAGATCAGAGGACAATCTTGTGCTGCCAGTTCTCTTCTCCCATCTTTATGTGGGTTCTGAGGATCACATGTAGGTCTTTAGGCTTGTGCTGCAAGAACTTTTATCCCAGGAACCCTCTTTTTGGCCCTGGTAAGTATCATTTTCATTTTTTAAAGAAACCTATCAAGAGATTTCTATGTTTGTTGAAATGATAGTTTTGGCAAAGTTGTTAGTCTCTTAATGACTTGAAATAACTTCATATGAAGATATATTCATCTTTTATTCTCATAGAATTTCAAACAAACTTCCAAATACTTGTATGATTGTATAATTGGAGTCTTGAGAGTGAATATTGCAATAACTGATCCATTGTCTTCAAACTATGAAGTCTTGAAACCAGATTAGTATACATATGTTTAGATATTATTTCTTATTTAATTCTTTAAAAGTTTTACATTTGTGATTTACATACAATAGTTATGTGTAACTATGGGGCACAGTGTGATGTTTTTCTTGTGTGCTGTGTGTAAGTGTATATGCTATGAATGCACATGTGGAGGTCAGAGGTCACTGTCAGACATCTTCCTCGGTTACTCTCTATTTTGAGACTAAGTTTCTCACTGAGCCTGGAACTTGCCATTTCGGCTAGACAGGCTGGCCGGTGAGTCTCCAGAATCTGCCCTTGTTCTTCCTCTTCCAAGCTCTGGGGTTATAGATGTGTGCTGCCCTGCCTAGCTTTCATAGCTGGGAGTCTGGTCAGGTCTTATGCTTGTGCTGGACTTTCTCCACTGAACACCGTTCTAGCTCACAAATGATGCTTTGATATATGTATATGTGTGTCAAGATCCAATCAAGGGCACGGGCAGATCCATCACCACAAACAACTATTTTCCTTGTGGTGTGAACATCCAAAACCTTCTCTTTAAGCTCTTTGAAAACATAGACTACGTTATTGTAGATCGTCATCACCCTACCGTATGATAGCAACCAGAACGTATTTTTTCTCTAGGTATACCATGCCCAATGGCCAGCCTCTTCATATGCAGTCGTGTGTCAGTTTTTTTCTGTTCATGGCTTGTTTCACTTAAGCTATGCCTTCCAGGTTCATCTGTGCCGCCACAGATGACAGGATTTCATAATGCTGTATGGTTGAATAGTTTTTCCATTATAGCTCTATCTACACCTATCATCTCGAGTATCTATCTATCTATCTATCTATCTATCTATCTATCTATCTATCTATCACTCAGTCTATATCTATCATCTATCAATCTATCTGTACTTACCTATCATCATTTTGAAATTTAGCTGTGAATGAAGAGAATATTCTGCACTCATAAGTTTTTTCAGCAACTCACATCAGATATTAAATGATAGAAACAGAACATTTTTGTGGTGCTGATGGAGGAACCCAAGGCCTGATGCATGCTAGGTGGGTGCTCTGTGGCTGAGCTATGTCCCCACCCTTTAGAGCCAAGCTTTATCCCTCTTTTACTAAATACTTGGTGTGGTTCTAACTGCTTTACTCACAATTCATCTATTTTTGACTCTCCTGCAAGGGGGCACTTCTAGTATACAGACAGTGAAACTGAGGCAGAGACTATACATGTCTTGGTTAAGACATGCAAACAGCAGCTCAGACGGTGGAATTAGAGGGTGCACTGTTCAGAGAAGAGCGACTGTAGACGGCTGTCCGCCCCACCCCCAACTCCTTCCTTGTTACAGTAAGAAGTCAAGATGCAGCTGGGATAAAGTGGGTGGGTGGGTGGGGGAGGATAAAGTGATGGGGGGGCAGAGGGGGGTAAAGTGGGTGGGTGGGGAGGATAAAGTGGGTAGGTGGGGCAGAGGGAGGGGTAAAGTGGGTGGGGGGAGGATAAAGTGGGTGGGTGGGGGCAGAGGGAGGCAGGTTCATGCTCCCTCTGGAGGAAGCAGAGGGAGTCTTAGATCTTGTCTTTAGTTCTGATGAACATTGAACATCCAGCCGTGAGGAAGAGGTGAGCTTTCAGGAGGCAGTGGCTTTTCTCCTGGTTCTGAGTTTATAATAAAGCACTCAGAAAAACCATAAAAGGGATTCCTGTGTTGAGTCAGATGGTGAATGAGCCACGTGACACAATGGTTTAGGGGATGGACTCTCTAACCTCAAGATCCATTCAATGTGGGAAAGGCCAGGTGAGCATCTCCTCCTCTTTCCTAGTCCTCACTCTCCTAATGACCCATGCTGTGCCAGCACATTATTGTTTTCATCATAATTACCCACTTGATGCCAGGATATTATTGTTTTCACCAGGGCTGGAGACAATGAAGATGTCTTACGGCGGGTGTTCAGAACACACACTCTGGGACTGCACCACTTGGCTTTGAATCTTAGCTCCACCACTTGCACCAACTGGAAGACTATAGACAAGTTGCTTGACCTCAGTTTACCCTTCTCTGAAATGGGTGTAACTATGGGTGTGGATATAGGTACCTGTATAGAGGCTCAGTCCTCAGCTGCGTGATACTGGGAGGTATTAGATCTTCAGGAGATAGGTCACAGCAGGGTGCTGTGGGACTCTGTGATCACAGGGCACATGTGGGACTCTGGTCCCTTCCTCCTATTCTTTTATTCCTAGTTATGAGAGCATTGCTTCTGTGATACACTGCCATGCCAGAGGCACCAAAGCAATGTGGGCAATTGGACATAGACCCAAACTTGCAAAATTGTGGGTTAAAACAAACGTTTCCTCTTTATAAATTGAGTCAGGTATTTTGTTACAGTAACTGGAAGCTGATGAATATGGTAATGCTCCCCTTCATCACTTTGTGGGAGGGATAACAGCATATATCATTCAGAGTGTGGAGAACAATGTTACAGAGTAAAAAGACTCATTCTTAAATTACTGAATGAGTAAACACTATTTAAATTGTTATTTGTAGATTTACCACTTTGCTGTAGACACTGAAATCCTGAGGAATGAGTCATTTCACTCAAACAAATCACTGTCCACTGCAACTGATTCTTTGGTTTGCTGCCAAATCTGCTTTTCCAACAGACTCCATTCATCGTTTCTTTTGGAACTCACAGATAATAGATGATAAGCCCACATGTCGAGGATTCTTTTGTTGGTTTGCTTTGAGGTGTGTGTGTGTGTGTGGCTATCAAAAGTAGCAAAGGCTAGCCTTAAACTTGACATGCAGCTAAGGATGACCTTGAACTTCTGACTGTCCTGTCTCCCCTCCGGGATGCTGGTATTGCTGCATGTGCCTACATGCCCAGTTTGTGGGTTCTGACCGACAGAGCTCCAGTTCCAGCTCTAAGCGTTCATTTTGGGAAAGCCGCAGCCACTCTGCAAGGTCCTCCGTCCAGTTTCAGGGAGAACAGCGCCACCTACTGGACCAGTCTTGTCTAGGCACCCTCGGGTATTAGCATTCTAAATTGAGAACTCCCTAGAATGTTCTGTACATCCATAGATTGTAAAATCAACCATACATTCAAATAACCTCACACAAAGCTTAAGAAAGGGATAACTTTAGTTGGTAGGAAGAAACTATGGGATTTTATACATGTACACACATATAGTAGGTACATTCATTTTTTAAAAATGTAGTTAACTTTTACATACAGTTAGTGCATGCAGCATGGTGTCTACATCATGGAATGACCAGATCACACTAACTAATGTACCACACGGCACTCCCTTGTTTCTTTCTGATGAGAGCACTTGGCATGGGGATATTGGATACATTATTAGTTGAAGTTGAGACATTGTGTGTCATGAATCACCTGGAGAACTGCAAGCCAGATTACTGGCCTACCTCAGAACTTCCTCTTTCTGTCCCCCTGACTCCCCCCACACCACCACCACCATGCGTTCATGTTTGTCTGTGTCTGTCCTGTCCTGTTTCTCCCTGTGAAATCCACGTTGGAAGCTCACTCTGAGGATTCCCAGTCTTGGGTTCACGGAGCTGTTCTCCAGGGTCCAAAGCTTCCATCTGGAGCTTCCCACTAGGGCTTGGAGCTCCCTATGAAGTTCAGTAGGGCTTTTTAAACTTTTTCCAGTCGTGGTCTCTTATACTGGGAAATCTTTATGCAACCTCAGGTATACAGGGATATAATATAGGTATTCAAACACCTGTAATAAATCATAACAAATTTATCTTAAAACAATTTTGTTGCATATATAATTTTACCATTTATTAATGATGAAAACAAATTTACAGACCAATGAAATGGATGAGCTTGTTCATTCTTACATAAAGAATTAAATCTTGGGGTTGGAGAGAAACAGGTAAGAGCCATTGTGTCTCTTGCATCAGGACCCTGGTTCCATTCCTAACATCCAGATGGTGTTTTGCAAGCATTGGCAACTCCAGTTCCAGGGGATCTGGTGCTCTCTTCTGATCTCCACGGGCATACACATAGTACACATACAGACACGTGGGCAAACACCCATACACATAAAATAACTAAATTAAAAAATTAAATCTTCCCTGGATCATTTGGTATTGCAGGATGTTGGGGATCGTCAACATTTGCCAGAGTTGGCTGGCATTTTGGTTTTATAATCATCAATGCTGAGGATTCTACTTTGTATAAAAATATAGTACAAAATGTGGGGTTATATTATACTCAGGGCCATTTCAGAAATTGTTAGAGATTTGTTTTGGTTTTCTGTTGCTATGAAAAAGAGCAGTTAGAGGAAAGAGTAATTCCATTTTACAGCTCCCAGGTCACAGTCCACCATAGTCAGGGCAGGAACTGAAGCAGAAAGCGTGGAGGAATGCTGTGTGTTGGATTCTCCCCATGGCTCGCTCAGTTTGCTTTATCATACACCCTAGGATGACCTGCTCAGGGGTATCTCTGCCCACAGTGGCCTGGGTCCTCCCACATCAATCATAAATAAAGAAAATATGCCCACAGACTAACCCATAGGTCAGTCTGATGGAGGCAATTCCTCCATTGAGATCTGCTCTTCCCAGATAGGTCTAAATTTGTGTCAAATTGACAGTATGTTAACTAGCACAAAATTCTATTCTAATCTGAAGCCAAAATTCATTGACTGATTAGAAAATAGGTTCCTTTTTACTTATGTGTATGTGTTTGTGCAAATGTATGGCACGTGTATACAGGTGTTCTAGAGGTCAGAAGAGGGGATTGGATCCCTCAGAGCTAGAGTTGTGAGCCACCTGACATGGGTCTTGGGAACCAAACTTGGGTCCCCTGGACGAACAAGAAACTCCAGCAGAGTCACTATCCGGGAAAAACAGGCAAACAGAACCTCTTTCTGAGAGGTCAGCTCTGACTGTGAGAGACCTGCTGTAGCACTGGGGTTTCTTGTCATTGTAGATACCCAAGGAAGCTACTTTAGGATGGTTTTTTTGGACCCGTGGTTTGAGTGTGGAGAGGGACGGCAATGGAGTGGCTCCCAGCTGTGCCGAGCAGATGGGGGAGGCTGCTTGCTCACACCTTAGCATACTGTAAAGCAGAGAACTGGACCCAAAGTTTAGCCTTTAAACTTTACCCTGCTTTAACCTCTCCCTTCTATGTTATCTCCTCCAGCGGGGCCCCATCTCCTGAGGTCTCACAACCTTCCAAAACGGTGCCATCCGCTGGGGGCCAAGTGATCACAGTCTCTGGGGGACTTTTTATATGCAAACCATAACCCTTATGCAACAGGGAAAGACTGGTCAAGGGATTCCGAGATGCGAAGTTAGTGACAGTGGCCAAGGCAGGGCCTCGCTTGGAGGCAAAGGAAACAGGTTGTGAGAGGAGGAGACCTGACTTCAAACCGCAGGCTGACTCCCAGAGTGCCCCGCGTTTGGTTGTGACCTGTGGTGTCAGCCTCCTGGGATGCCAGACAGAGGGGCTGCTCAGGCCGGCCGTTCTCACGTCTTCTTTCTGGCCTCTGTCGGCAGGATGTGGGGAAGGTGACTCCGGAGCTGGGGGCTCTCATGACACCCCCTCTGCCTCCACTGAGACCTCTCCCTGCAGCCCTCACCCTACATACACTAGTAGTAAGAGTGCGTTATTTTCTGGTTTCAGTTCCTACTTCGGGGAGCTCTAATGAGGGCTTGTTCCTTTCTAAAGGCTGAATTCTGGCAGGAGGGTTTCCTGGAAACGCGAAAGTGGCGCCGCGGCTTGGTTTGCACTTAGGTCACCCTGGTTGGAACAACTTAGTTTGAAGGAAACCAGAGGCCTTTCTACTCAAATATTTCCAGCTGCTTAATTATCAAATAGTCACAAACCAGAGTGGTTCTTTTGTAATTGAATATATTTTCTAGGCTAACAATTCCTAGAGTAAGCACTGTGCACTGTTTCTTAAAGTGTGTGTGCGTGCGTGCATGTGTGTGTGTGTGTGTGTGTGTGTGTGTGCATGAGTGTGGATATGTATGTGAATGTGTGTGAGGGTGAATGATTGTGTTTGTGAGAATGTGCGTGAGTGCATGAATGTGTATGTGTGAGTGAATGAGCATATGTGTGTATCTGTGTCTGTAAGGGTGCTTGTCTAAGTACATGCGTGTGGAGGGCAGAGGCTGATTTCTCTTGTCTTCCAGTGTTCTCCACCTTTTTTTTTTTTTTTTTTTTTTTTTTGAGACAGGGTCTCTTACTGATCCTGGAACTTGCTGTTGAGGCTGGCTGGTCATCTAGCCCTGGGCTCTCGCTGTTTCCACCCCGCCCCCACACTTTTTTTGCGTGGGTGCTGGGGATCCAAACTCAGACCTACATGCTTGTGCAGAAAGTACTCTCTCACTGAGCCACCCCCCCAGCCCCACAGAACTGACTGAAAAGTGAGTATTCACCCAGATTCTGGACTCAGTTCCTTTCCCAATATATTTTACTGTTACCAGGAAGTACTGATAGACAAACGAAAATTTCAAATTAATTTGTATAATTGTTTTGCACTTTCTATCCAAGAATTTTTTTTTTTTTTTTTTTTTTTGGTTTTTCAAGACAGGGCTTCTCTGTGTAGCTTTGCGCCTTTTCCTGGAACTCACTTGGTAGCCCAGGCTGGCCTCGAACTCACAGAGATCTGCCTGGCTCCGCCTCCCGAGTGCTGGGATTAAAAGCGTGCGCCGCCACCACCGCCCGGCAATCCAAGAATTTTTTCTCTGCAAATATAGCAGTTCCAAATGTAAAGTATGAATGGCAAACAGTTGTATACATCTACATCTCACTCTCACTGTTGCCTTGAGGAGATCTAAAAACAGACAGTGAACTAGGTGTGACCTGTAATACCAGCACCTGGGAGCTGAGGCTGACTGTCACTAGTTCAAAAGCATGGTACTGTCTCAAAGCCAACTAACCAGCCAGCCAGCCAGTCAACCAACCAGGCAACCAACAGGCTAACCAACCAGCCAACCAGCCAACAAGCCAACCAGCCAACCAATCAACGACAGGTTAACCAACCAGCAAACCCACAGGCTATCCAACCAAAACACTATCCCTTATAACCGGCACTGACCAGGCTCCATGTCCCAAAGGTTTCATAGCCTCTCTATACACCACTCCACCAGCTGGGGACCAAGTGTTCAAAAAAGTCTGTGGGGGACATTGCACATTCCACTGACAACACACTCCACTCATAACACTTTTGTTATCAATTAAAATAGATGTGAGAGATAGCTTAAATATATACCCTGTAACCAAATCTAGGCTGATTTTAGTGTTAATTGAGCTAAAATCCAGTAAACCCCACTGAGATTTATGAGTTTGTATTAATGTAAATGAGTGAACAAATCAATAAATTGGAGAGATGAAGATATTCCTCTTTCAATTCTATTGCCAATTTATAAATATAGAAGGAATGAAGAATTTACAAGATCATCAATAAATGCTAAAAGCAGTTACTGAAAATTGATGAAAAGTGTTTGCAGTCTCACTGTCTGCAAGGGAAAAGCAGGGGTATTTATAGTTGAAGAAGCTTCCTGGGTTGTTTAAGGAAGCAAGTCAAGTAAGCCATAGAGAATAAGCCAGTAAGCAGTATCCTTCCTGGCCTCGACTTCAGTTCCTGCTTCCATTTTCCTGCCTTGAATTCCCGCTCTGACTTTCCTCAATGATGGAGTGTTACCTGGAAGCGTAATATGAAATAAACCCTGTCCTCCACAAGTTGCTTTTGGTCAGTGTTTCTCACAGCAACAGACAAACATAGTATGGAAACTGGTACCTGGGAGCAGGTGTTGCTGTGATAGCCATTCCATGCTGGTTTTGGGAGGATTATGTTCATATTCAGAACTTGGAGCTGGAAAAGCCATTGAGTGCTTAGAGATTAATAGGGGTGTTCTCTGGGGGAACTTGGAAGATATGAATGTTGTGAGAGCTGCAGATAATGAACCCCACATGGACCCCACAGTCAGTGTCTGCATGCAGAGTTGATCTTAAGAAATGTTTGATGAATGACTTAGTGATATATGAATAGGTCAATGAAGGTCACGTAGCTTCCACCCACCACCCCACATACAGACTACACACACAATTTCAGGTGAATCCATCTTTGTTCACAGCAATTCTCCTTCTCCACATAACTACTCTACTTCTAGAGTCAGAACAAAGCTGGCACCATCTATCTCCCAGAAACTATCCCAGATTTCCCTCAGTTGGGATGAGAGCTCTGAGCCCTCATAGTGGCTTTCTATCAGAATTAATATTTTCTTTATGAAATTTCAGAGGTTGCAAAGTGTTGCGGTAATGCCTGCGTTACCGATATCCGTTCACCATGTCCGAGAGAGGGGCTGTGGATTAAAAAAAAAGAGAGAAGAGACAGTCATTCGCCACAGCTGAATGCTGAATGCCAAATGCCGTTTGAAAGAGGGAGTAAACCTTAAATACAGGCTTACAGCACAATGGAGGATCCCTGGAGGGCAGAAGTTCACTACTGAATGTTCTACATTCTTGCATCTAAGCTGTTTATACCAAATGTAGGATACATGAACAAAGAACCTCTGGTGATTTCTCTGGTGATCATTAGGTGAGAAGGAAACTGGCAGGGAATCAGCATAGGGAGGACATCTGGTCAAGGTCGGCAAGCAAGGCAGCAGCCACTCACAGTGGGGGGCCAGGGCCCACAGGTCCCCCCTTTTTACTAAAAAATGAGCTTCTGATTTAGGTTGCATGGGACGTCAGCAGGCCACCTTACCCGTCATGGAGACACCTGCCCAGGCCACACAAGTGCTTTGTCTCAGGTTGATGACCGCCCCCCCCCCCAAGCATTACCTGTCTCTGAATACTCATCATCATACAGACTCAACCACGTGAGCTGTAGAGTGACTGCTGCCAAAGATCAAGGTGGCGCTGGGCTTGCAATCTGTGCGATGCAGAAAAGACCAACAGAAGTCCTAACCCACCCATAGCCAGGAGACTAAAGGCAATTGAGCCATTCCCTTCCTAAATGAGCCTTACTGCAAATTGGAGTCCTTGTAAGGTGGTATCCCATAGGCAAGTGGAACTTGAGTTTTAATAATTTTTATAACTTTCAAAGCCAATTTAAATGTATAATAGTAGAATTAAATTTATCATGCCCAATAAAATGAAAGATTAACTAACTGTGGTAGCTACTTTTGTTGCCAGGGTCTCCATTGTGCTAGCTGTAGTAACCAATTATGAAATAGCAATCCCAGAAACAATAGCAGCAGTGGCCACCACCACTATAACAGCAACAATGGCAAAAGCGATGTCAGATTCTCTTTTGGAGCGTGTGAGCATCATCTGTGTCTAACTGCCACGATCCACTGGCATGGACGCAGCTCCAGGAACATGAACCACCAAGGCCCATTTTTCTTGATCTCAGCACTACTTAGGCTGGCAGCTCTGCAAAAGAACTAAGAACCATAAAGAAAACAAAAACAAAAACAGCAAACAAGGAGCAGAGCTAATGGTCTCATTAGTGGCTACATTCAGGCTCACAAATTTTAATGTATCTTCAAAAAGTCTAGATGAATTTCAGGAGGCCAATAAATGTTGCACAGAGCCATTCCTAAAAAGTAGGTACTACACCAGCTTGAAGAGGGTTGCAAAATGTGAAAAGGCTTCGCTGGCATGCTACTGTTAACAAATGAAGGTCATTGACCTTCAGAGTTATCCTTAATCTCCAAGGTGTCTGGGTGACACATTCTCAACATTTTTGAAAAAAGTTACCATACATTACCTTCTGAAGAATCCAACCACATGGCTACAGTTCCTAGGCTTACATTAATGTTTGCCAAGGCTGGCCGTATTGGGCTCTCAATCCCCATTGGCATCAGAAGGGGTGAGTTTTTCACGAAGGCCCAATAGATCTCTGCCATGTTGGGATTCAGCAGCAGCCACAGGGTGCACACAGCATTCAGGAACCCAAAGAGGAACTTCATTGTCCTGTGGAAAGACACAAACAGATCCCCGGGGCCCACACCAACACCGGATCGGGTCCCCTCCAAGTGCCAGTAGAAAGATCCTTCCATCGCACCAGAAGATGATTTGCAACAGGAGCCCTCTAGTGCTTATCTGCAGCGGATACTCCAGCAGAATCCACCAATAAAAAATTTAAAATATATAAAACAAGGGAAAGAATAGAATGTGGAGAGGAGAGATGAGCCCCTAGATTACCCCTTTTTACTTTAGCAATATATGTTTTTAAGGTACGATGGCAGCGTTCTACTATAGTCTGCCCTTGAGGATTATAAGGAATACCAGTCTTATTAACAATAGAAAAGTCTTGGCAGAATTTTGAAAATCCCGTACTGTTGTAGGCGGGACCATTATCAGTCTTTATGCATTTTGGCACTCCCATGTAAGCAAAAGCATGAAGACAATGATTCTTTACATCCTTAACCTTTTCCCCTGAATGGGCAGAAGCAAAAATTAGAGAATATGTATCAAAAGACATGGACATATTGTAATTTTCCAAAGGATGGCATGTGTGTGACGTCCATCTGCCACACATGATTAGGTAAAAGTCCTCGGGGATTAACTCCCAAATGAGGAACAGGTAAAAATTCAACACAAATAGGACATGATTTAACTATCTGGATGGCTTGTTCCCAGGTTATGCCTGTATGATGACGAAGAGATCCAGCATTAAGATGATAACATTGACGCAACTGAGTAGCCTTATCAAAGGCAGAACAAACTAATGTGACAGCCATACGAGTAATCGCGTCAGCCCTCTGGTTACCTTCACTTAGAGGTCCAGGCAATTGAGTATGAGCTCGAATATGGCCCACATAAAGGTTATGTGAGCGGGACCATATAAGCCCTTGCACTTGCAATAAATATTCATGAATGGGAGAAATGGATGGTATGTAGGCTGTGGTCTCCAAAGGCATAATGGCATGTGCCACATATTGACTATCAGTATAAATATTTACATTCTCATCAGAAAACATCTGTAAAGCAAGCAACAGTGTCTGTACCTCTGCTATCTGGGCAGAAGTGCCCTGGACTTTCATTCTCTTCACTATGTTACCAGAAACCACCACAGCAAAACCACATGAAGTGCCATTAGTAAATACCACACGGGCCTGAGGAATAGGAGTCATCTGTACTATCTTGGGAAATATAACAGGATGTAATTTAAAAAAAAAAATGACACACATCATTGGAGGGGTAGTGAGTATCAAACCGACCCTGCATGGAGCATGTCAATATGGCCCAATCATTATCATTAGCTTGCAACCATGCTATTTGAGACTGGGTGTATGGGGTCACCACAATATCTGGCTCCTTACCAAAAGTTTGAACACTGATCTTGATTCCCTTAAATATAATCTGAGCAATAGCCTGTGGATAAGGAGTGATGGTTTTTGCTGGAGAAGCTGGGCAATGTGCTCATAGAATAGGACCTGTTTGCCAAAACACCCCAGAAGGTGAATGGGTAAAACAAAACATCAAATACAATAAGGGAGAAGAAAGATCTATATACTGCATGTGAGCCTGTTCCAGGGCCTCTTGCACACGTTGTAGGGCTACACGTCCTTCAGCTGTTAATTTACGGGGAGATGAAGGGTCAGGGTCACCCTTTAAGACATCATACAAAGGGCGAAGCTGACCTGTTGGAATTTTTAAAGTGGACTGAAGCCACTGAATATCCCCCCAGAAAGGTTTGGATATCATTAAGTGTGCGTAGATGATCCATACGCAGAGTAATCTTTTGTGGACGTATGCCTGTGCGTAACAATTCATGACCTAAATAATGATAGGGAAAAGATACCTGTACCTTTTCTGGGGCTATCTGTAAATTAGCCAGGCTAAGAACCTCTTGTAATTTAGAAAAGGCATCAAAAATAAGTTTTTTATCTTTAGCAGCCATTAATATATCATCCATATAGTGAATTATATAAACAGCTGGAAAAGCATTTCAAACTGGAGCTATGGCCAAAGACACATAAATTTGACATATAGTAGGGCTATTGGCCATTCCTTGAGGCAATACCACCCACTGATATCTCTGATAAGGTTCTTTGAGATTTTCTGAAGGAACACTAAAAGCAAAGCGAGGATTGTCCTCGGGATGCAAAGGAATGGTGAAGAAACAATCCCTCAAGTCAACCACAATTAAGTGCCAATGTTTAGGAATTGCCACAGGGGCAGGCAAGCCAGGCTGTGTTGTTCCCATGAGAAGCATGGTTTTATTTACAGCTCTAAGATCTTGTAATAGCCTCCATTTTCCTGACTTCTTTTTAATAACAAATATAGGTGAGTTCCAAGGTGAAGTAGAAGGAATGATATGTCCAGCATCTAACTGCTCCTTAACTAATGCATACGCAGCCTCCAATTTTTTTTTTTTTTTTTTTTTTTTTTTTTTTTTTTTTTTTTTTTTTTTTTTTTTTTTTAGTAAGGGTCCACTGCTCCACCCATACAGGGTCATCACTTTTCCAAGTGATTTTTATCGGTTGTATTATTGAAGGCTGCTGTGCAGTGACCTCTATGGAAAAAACCCTAATCCTCTAGTATCTCCAGGACCTCTAGTGACACAGTTTTTTGTCTGCCATAGGGAGTGGGTCTCCTTGCAACATTTTTCCTAAGCCTCTGCCCAGGCAGTAGCCCTGACTCTTCAGCATCTGTTGTACAGGCTGTGTAGTAAGCACAGCTCCCATACCATTTAACACATCCCTTCCCCACAAGTTCACTGGAATGTCAGGTAGCACAAAGGGTTGAAAAGTTCCTGCATGACCTTCCTCATCCTTCCAATTTAAAAGTAGCCTGCTCTGTAATGCTGTCTGAGCTGTGCCTCTAACCTTGTAGATTAGAGGTGGAGTCTTTAAGAGGCCAATTGGGATCTCAGGATGCTTGTGAAATTATAGATATATCTAGCACCAGAATCCATTAATCTTCCAATCTCAATCCCATATAATTTTATTTTTAATTTAGGATGTTTATCATTGATAACTGTTTGTCAAAACACCTTTTCTCCTGTACTTCCAAAGCTTCCAGTTCTACATATAGGTGCCATTTTGCATTTAAAATATGAAAGCAATAACAATTGAGCATTTTTATCACCAGCTTCTATTTCTATGGTCCTTTTTACATATGCCAATTATAAAAGCACTAAATACAATCTCTATAGGATTTGAAGAGGTAACTTTAGGCAATACTCTGGAGTATTTTTATAAAATCTTAAAAAGAGGATCCTTTTTTATAGATCCCAAGTAATAATTAATGCAAATAGCCAATTATTAACAATGTGACCAAACAATTTACCTGTATTTTATTTACTGGAAAAATAATTTTGTAACCTCTTTATCAGTAAGAGATTATTATTTATGAGTTTATCTTACCAACATTATTTAATAAGCTAACAACCCAATCCATTTCAGGTGTTATATTTCTATAGAATTAAACCAAGAATTTCTAGAAAGCAACTTAAAATGCAGAGCCAAATTTTCAGTAATGATCAATAGACAAGAGCATACTTAATATATAGTTCAAAATTATGAATCCTGTTCTTTTAGTTTATCTACCATGAAAATCTAAACATTTATCCAAATGTTTATTAAGACAATCAAAAGAACAAAAAATCCTTTATTCACACAGCATGACTTAGCATTCAATGTCCTGACCAAAACCATTTTTTCACCAGAAGTTAGGCCCCGTTTAAACTTTTAGTGCTAGTCCCTTCCTGGGCCTCTGCTTGCTTGGTGCGAGCTGAGGCTGAGGCTTAGCTTTAATCTGCCCACTGCTCCGGCTCTATTGCTCTGGTGCCTGCCCGGGACACGTTCCATCCATGCTCCATCGCAGCTCTGCCTCCCACCGGCCATACCTGTCCACCGCTGCTCCGGACTATCTCATGCACGCCTTTGTCCGCCACCAGCCGCTGGGCGCACACGCCCCCGAACACACAAACTCACGTTTAAACTTCCTACATCCATGAAGGGACTACCTAATAACAGAGTTATTCCCACCATAAGGGAAAAACAGAAAAACATTTCCCACGTAGGGATCCTAAATATTGAATTATTCCCACTCTGAGGGAAAAAAAAAAAAACAAAAAAAAACAACATTTGAACCAAAACAAGCAAACAGCAGCAAAAGTTTAAGCTCTGGGCTCACTTGCTATTCAGCCAGCAGCAATGAGGCCTACCTGCCGATTCTATGTAATTCAGATGCTGCTGCTCTGCACTGGCAGGCAGAAGGAGCTCAGAGTTTCAGCTATCCTGAAAACTCTACAATTGGAAAGTCTTTTCTTCCTCCATTACCACTGGGAAGAGGCTTCTCTCTTTCCTTCATCCTTCCTCTACAGGGCCCCAATCTTTAGGCCTAGTTTCAAAATTTTTCCCCTTTTTACCAGGAAAATCCTTTTTTTCTTGATTAAAATTTTTCTCCCTTTTCTAATGGGGAATTTCCTTTCCTTCCCTCTTCTCTATTGGGAAGATTTCCTTTTTTTTTTTTTTTTTTTTTTTTTTTTTTTTTTTGTTTTTTTGAGACAGGGTTTCTCTGCGTAGCTTTGCGCCTTTCTTGGAACTCACTTGGTAGCCCAGGCTGGCCTCGAACTCACAGAGATCTGCCTGGCTCTGCCTCCCGAGTGCTGGGATTAAAGGCGTGCGCCACCACCGCCCGGCAAGATTTCCTTCTTTATTTAAAATCTTTAGCTGTCTTGCCCCTTCTTAACTGCGGTGGTGCCCTATTTGCACCCATGACAATTCATCCTTACCTTTTATTTTTTCTTTAAATTACTGGCCAGTCTTCCAAGGATGTCCATCAGCTCGTCCCTTCTTTCTCAGATCTCAGTAGGAACCTCCATTTGTTGCGGTAATGCCTGTGTTACCGATATCCGTTCACCATGTCCGAGTGAGGGGCTATGGATTAAAAAAAAAAGAGACAAGAGACAGAGAGTCATTCACCAGGGCTGAATGCTGAATGCTAAATGCCATTTATTGAAAGAGGGAGGAAACCTTAAATACAGGCTTACAGCACAATGGAGGACCCCTGGAGGGCAGAAGTTCGCTACCAAATGTTCTACATTCTTGCATCTAAGTTGTTTACACCAAATGCAGGATACATGAACAAAGAACCTCTGGTGATCTCTCTGGTGATTATTAGGTGAGAAGGAAACTGGCAGGGAATCTTGCATGGAGTTTCACTCGCAGTGGAAGCCCTTGGATTGAAGGAGTCATGGAGAGAAGCTGAGACTTGTCACTAAGTTGCTGTGGAATAGTCCTCTTGTACTCTGTAAAGATTTGTCACTCGAATTGGTTTAATAAAACACTGATTGGCCAGTAGCCAGAAGTATAGGCAGGATGACCAAACTAGTGATGATGGGAAAGAGAAGGGTCGAGTTAGGAGTCATCAGCTAGACACAGAGGGAGCAGGAGATGAATGTGTCATGCTAATAAAGGTACTGGCACATGGCAGAGCATAAATAGAAATAGGGGTTAATTTAAGTGTAAGAGTTGGCTAGTAACAAGCCTGAACTATTGGCCAAGCATTTATAAGTAATATTAAGCCTCCGAGTCAATTATTTGTGAAGCGGCTGCCAGGTATTTGGGAACAGGTGGGTGGGAGAGAAATGTCTGTTTATACTAAGTGACAGGGTAGGAATCCTTGAATAGAGGCCAAGAGGCCATTGGTGAAGGTGCAGCCTCCGTTTCAGTGGAGACCACAGCATACTGAAGAAAACAGGACCATGAGATGACTACCAAGGACAGTGGCAGATGCAGAGTGGAGCCAGCTTGAATCTGTGGGATAAGATTCATGGTGTGTGTGTGTGTGTGTGTGTGTGTGTGTGTGTGTGTGTGTGTGTTCAAGACTGTTGGAGACCAGAAGACATAAGTGTCTTCTAGACGTTGAACATTGAGCTTTTTACACTGTTAGGTTTTGGTTTTGCTTTGATCTGATTGTAACCGTGCCCTGGCTATTCCTTCTTGGATCTTATAGGAACCCACAATTAAGAGACTTTTAGATGTGTTAAAGAGACTTGGAACTTTTAAAGTGTTTGAATTCTTTAAAGACTGGGACTTCCAAAGTTATACTATGTTTTATATTATGATAGTAACATGAAATCTTGGGAATAAACAAGAAAGGAGGTTATGGCTTAATAGTGATGGGTTTGTGTGTCAAGTTGACAAAGAGTCAATTGTACTGGTTAGTTTTTGTCAACTTGTCATACGCTAAAATCAGCTGGGAAACAGGAACCTTAGCTGAGAAATTGCTTCTATCAGATTGGCCTGTGGGCAAGTCTGGGGCATTTTTTTTTTTTTTTTAATTAGTGACTGATGAGGGAAATCACACTGTGGGCAGTACCTGTCCTGGGCAGGTGGTCTTTGGCTATTTAAGAAAGCAGGCATAGCTAGCCACGAGGGGAAGGCCAGTAAGCAGCGTTCTCCCTCGATCTCTGCTTCAGTTCCTGCTTTCAGGCTCAGTGATGAACTGTTACCTGGAAGCGTAAGATGAAACAAACCCTTCCCCCCCTGTGGTGGTTTGACTGAATAGGTATGGATCCCATAGACTCATGTGTGTGAATGCTTGGCTGATAGGGAGTGGCGCTATTAGGAAGTGTACCACTGTGGAGGCAGGCTTTGAGGTCTTATATGCTCAAACTAGGCCTAGTGACATAGTCTCCTTCTGCTGCCCGTGGACCAAGATGTAGAACACTAAACTCCGTTTCCAGCACCACGTCTGCCTGCACACTGCCGTGTCCCACCATGATGACAACGGACTGAACCTCTGAAACTGTGAGCCAGCCCCAGTTAAATGTTTCCCTTTATAAGCCACTTTCATGTGTCTCATCACAGCAATAGAACCCCAAACAGAAGCTGGTACCAGGGACTAGGGTATTGCTGGGATAGGCCTGACCATGTGTTGTTTGGAGGGATTTGGACTTTGGGGCTTTGGATTAGAAAAGCAGTGGAATGCTTTAAGTGGGGCTTAATGGGCCATCCTAGTAGGAGCATGGAAGACAGTGGTGCTGAGGGTGATTTAACCTGTGTGTGTTGGGGGCCTGGCTCAAGAGGTTTCAGAGAAGAATGTTAGTATGTGGCCTGGAGACTGGTCCTGTGATATTTTGGCAAAGAATGTGGCTGCTTTTTGCCCTTGTCTGAAAAGTCTTCCTGAGGATAAAGTGAAGAGTTTTGGATTAATTCCGTTGGCAGAGGAAATCTCAAAACAGCCTAGTATAGACTCGGTGTGCGGTTATTAATGTTCACTCTTATGAAGATCTATAATGAAAAGGAGCAAGCTGAGCAAGGAAAAAACATAAAATGTGCAGTTCGAGGAGAAAAGGAGCACGGGCAAGTGGAACAGAGCTAAATCCTGTGCTCAAGGAGATACACAGATTAAAGAGAAGCCTGATGTTGGATGGAATGAAGGGACTGGTGACCTCAGGGCAAGACCCCACCCAGCTAAGCTTCCACCTGTGAAAAGGAATTAAAGAACAGTTGAGATCCTGGCGTGGTGTCGCACGCCTTTAATCCTAGCACTCTGGAGACAGAGGCAGGTGGATCTCTGTGAATTCAAGGCCAGCCTGGTCTATAAAGTGACCTGGAACCTGTGAGTTCCAGGACAGCCAGGGCTGCTACACAGAGAAACCCTGTCTCAAATAAACCAAACCAAACCAAACCAAACCAAACCAAACCAAACCAAACCAAACCAAACCAACCAACCAAAGAAAACTAAAACAAAAACAGCAGCAGCAGCAGCAACAACAACAACAACAAAAAACCCAAAACAAACAAACAAAACACAAAACAACAAAACAAAACCCTCCAAACCCAGAAAAAAATAACAGTGGACATCAGTTAAGGATCAGCAGTAACATTGCTCCCAATGGACAAACTAACAAAATGTGTTTTGAGACCAATGTGAGGAGGGCACCACCAAGCCAGGGTGAAGGTTTTGCAGCCCACCACAGTCTGCTGCAGCCTAGTGGTCCAGAACTCATGGGAATCGTGGACAATAGGTCCCTGTTTAAAAATGAATGGCTTAAATACCCACCTGCCACAGACTCTGAACTTGAGCAGTTAAGGACAGAAAAGTATTGAAATAATTCAAATAGAGAATTAATTCTGAGAAAGCATTCCATTTCCATTTAGGTGTCTATTTAGATAGCCATCAGGTGGCCTCCTATGGTTACAGTGGCTGAGAGGACTGTCACAAGAGGTTTTTACATCAGGTATTGAAGTTGTGTCTGGGGCTGGAGAGATGACTCAGCAGTTCAAAGCCCTTGCTGTTCTTTCAGAAGGCCTAGGTTTGGATCCCAGCATCCACATGACAGCTGTAACTCCAGTTCCAGGGGATCCGATGCCCTCTTCTGGCTCCCATTTTATGCATGTGGTTCACATACATACATACATACATACATACATACATACATACACATACATACATACATACATACATACATACACACACACAGGCAAAACGCTCCTACACACACAAAATAAAAATAAACTGAAAAAGAACTGCACTTTGTGGAACCCTGCATCTACTCTGAGGTCTCAGCCAGAAGTTCTGACTTCCTCATTTCTGTGGAAAAACTCTGGATGTAGGGTCAGGGTCCTCGAGATCAGAAAACTCTAGATCCATAGTTTGCTCTTTCTACCTTTATGGTCTTGAGTACATTTTTATTATTTAAAATTTTTAAACACATTTATTTTTTGTGCATGTGCCTGCCCAACACGTAAGGAGGTTAGAGAAGACCCTAGGGGGTTGGTTCTCGCTCTCTTAATGTGTAGGTCCCAGGAATCGAGCTCAAATTCTCAGGCTTGGCAGAAAGTGCCTTTACCCAACTGAACCATCTCATTGGCCCTAGATAAGTTATTTGGGGGCCTTTTCTTTGAGTTTCTAAGCACAGTGTTTGCTGTAGACGCAGAGTGAGATCACAACAGTCTTGGGATCACGGAAGTACTGTGGAGAAGCACGGGTCTCTTTAATACGTAGATGGCTGTGGCTGCTTCCGAGTCCTCCTATAACGCTCCTTACCCCTGAAGGCAGAGGGAGCCCCGATGGAAGCGGACCTTTTCACCAGAGAAGTGATAAGTCAATTTCGGGAGCACAACATGTTGGCTTCCAAGCCTCTTGCTTCTGGGTACTCACTCAGCAGAGCACTTACACTGTTGGCCCCATGTCCTGGGTGAGGGAGGGGGTGATGTTGGTGACGTCCTCCACTTGAGCTGGCAGGGTTAAGAGCATCCTGGAACACGCAGCAGCAGGAACTCCCATGGCGTGCTTCTCACACAGCAGGGATGGGGTCCTACAGGGAGCAGTTAGGCGTCTGAAAAGGGGCCTTCCCTCAATTAGACACTGAAGCAGTAATGGGAAAGGGCATTTCGTAAACTCAGGAAATTAGCTTCAGTTTAGGAATCCCGAAAGGGAGCTTGTTTTGCAGGGTAAGGAGAGATTTTTCCAGGGCTGACCTTTACTAAAAGGAAACTTCTGATTTGAAGTTTAAAAGGGCCCGAGGGCCAATTCAAAGTGGAGAAAGGGGTAAGCGCCCCACAGGGACTCCGTCTAAGACATGTGCATGCTGTAAAACAATGGCCTCTTGGCTCTGGGGTTGGAATTTTTGGACTTGTGCACTTAAAAATAGTTTTTTTCCCCCCTCTACCATTGAGTAAAATTATTACTTGAATCAGTGACTATGAAACACGACGAAATAAATGTAAACTAGATAGAACTTTTTGGATTAAATCAGTGTGTGTGTATTATATGTGATATATATTTAAACTTTATTTCTGTGCCTGTGTATATGTAATGCATAACACGTGTATTTTAAAGTTACATTTGATTTATTTGCTGTGTGTGTGCATGTGCATGCATGTGAGTGGGTGTATGTGTGCAAGGCATGAGTGCGGGGGCCAAAGGGCATCACTAGTGGGGGTCACTTGTTTCCTTCTACCGTAGAGGTCTCAAGCTGTCAGGCTTGGCACCGAGCACCTTTGCTGGCTGAACCATCTTGCTGGCCCCATCTTATATTTTCCATTTATGACGATTATTATTAGCACATGAATTATAAAAGTTAAATGACTCAACTGTGACATTTCCCAGCATGCACCAAACATGTCTAGCTATACACTATCCCAGTCCACCTCCCCGAGCCTTCCTGTACCCCTTCTTTTGCTCACCTTTTTAGGTGAACTTTTTTTTTTTTTTTTTTTTTTTTTTTTGAAGTTCAGAGTTCTCACATGAGAGCGAGCGTGCGGTGTTTGCTCAGCTCGTTTTGCTTAGTGTGCTTCTAGTTCCGCTCACTTTGCTGCAGGTGGTAGGATTTCATTTTCCTTTATGGCTGAATGATGCCCTATCGTGTAGCAGTCAACTTTCACTATCCAGTCATCCCATGCATTGGCGGCCACCTCTGGCGATTTCATGTCTTAGCTAATTGTTATGTTTTGCAGAGGGAGATACAGTTCTTAGCAAGTAACTGAAATAATTTTGATTTTATTATATAGCACAAGAAGGGCCCTCCGTGTTCTAGACCCAGTAATGAGCTTTCCTTCTTGGCTCTGTTTTGGTCTACAGCTCTTAGTAAGAATAATCCAGGATAGAGAGATGGCTCAGCATGTAAGAGCACTGGCTGCTGCTCCAGAGGACCCGGGTTCCATTCCCAGCACCCACATGGCATTTCACAACTGTCTGTAACTCCAGTTCTAGGGGATCTGACACCCTCACACACACATGAATGCAGGAAAAGCACCAATGCACTTAAAATTAAATAAATTATTAAAAAAGAATAATTCCAACATATGAGACATTGTTGGAATAATGAGTTGGTTTGACTCATCAAAAATCATCTTTATTCTTAAGCACATCACTCTGAGAAGCCATGGCCCACATCTGAGTGTTTACGACTGTCCTTTTCTTTATTTAAAAATAAAAAAAATATTTATTTATTTGGTGGTGTGCCATGACCCTCTCATGGAGCTGAGAGGACACTTGAGGAATCAGATTTCTCATTACACCATATGGGTCCCGGGGATCGATCTCTGGTTGTCAGGTCTTCACCAACCTCTTTTTCCCAGTAAGCCATCTCATCAGCCACCACTGTCTTTTTCCTAAGTCAATCTCTGTCCCCTTCCTCCTCCATACCTTCTCCTTCTCTGTCCCTTTAATGCCCATGCTTAAAGCCTTTTCTTAATACCCCCCTCAACACTTCTTTAAAAAAAAAAGACCATCTTGATTTAGGGCGGAACCTCTCCCCCATTTCAGTTGAGCTCATATGAGAATTTATGGAGTTAACTGGGGTGAAGATTTAGAATTTAACTTGCCAGAGAAGCACAGACTTAATGGAACATGCATGGTCCATCCTTGGCGCTTTCCTTAGACGCTCTACCAGCTCTTGTTCCTTCCTGAGCACATGGGTAGCTTTCTGTATTTGTGCAGGTTAGCTTTATGTCAACTTGACACAAGCTAGAGTCATTTCAGGAGAGGGAACCTCAATTGAAACGGAGAATGAGTTTCTTTGGGGTTACTTACAGGAGCACTGTAACTTTACCAGGACGACACCACTGAAGATATGTCTGTCTCCCCCGACCCCTGCACCCAAACCCCTGCCCCAGAAACTATTAACTGCTATACTATGTTCCCCAAGACTCCTCCATTTTCATCAACCCTTACCTGCTGAATAGCTCCTCTGAGGGAGGTAGGGCCCCAGGGCCCCTCCCCAACCCATGCTGGAAACTAGACTGGCTTCATCTTGTGTGGGTTATACAGGTGATCACAGCTGCTGTGAGTTGATGCACGCAATAGCCAAGGTTGTGTCTAGAAGACAGCATTTCACAGCCTTCTTCCCTATCTGTTCCTCTGACGTTCTTTCTGCCTTCCTGTGAAGTTACAGGAAACATTTTGATTTCATACCGATGACTTCATGGCTGAAGCCTTGCTTCTTTAAAACATAATTTATTTTTAATTAGGTGTGTATGTATGTCTCTGAGTGCGGGTTTGTATGTGTGAGTTCAGCGCCCACACTGAAGCAGGTGTCAGATTCCCTGGAACTGAAGTTACAGGCAATTGTGAGCTGCCACACCACAGGGGTGCTGGGAACTGATCTCCAGTCCTCTGCAAGAGCGATATGAACTCTGAACCACTGAGCTGTCTTTCCAGTCCAGACCGCAGCTTCTTAACTGCTAACTGGAAGTAATGAAGTGTATACCCAGGACTTGTGAGAATTAGGGAGGTGTTTCTTAAGGGGCTGTCACAGCGCCCCTGAAGTGGGGGGCTACTGTTACGTCACCTGCCTCTGTCTGCCTCTTTCCATCTTTCTGGCCTTCTTCATTCAAATTCCCCTCCTGGAAGCCTTTCTGATGAGTACAGAGTAGAGTTTCCTTATGCTTTTAAGAGGAAAGACATGTAGAAAAACACTTCAAAAAATTATACTGAAGACTAGTTCATATATGACATCATCCTTAAAAAAAGGCTTTAGCACTCAACTGGGAAGGCTGATGTCTTTGCAGTTCACTCTCTCTCTCTCTCTCTCTCTCTCTCTCTCTCTCTCTCTCTCTCTCCCCACCCCAGTGAGGTTAGGGCAGTTCAAAGACATTTACTGGTTTGTAGAGGAAGTGGTTTTTATTTCTCCTTTGTGTATGGTGTTCATGGAACTAATTACAGCTGGGATTTATAGCTGTGGATCTGTTTAGTCAAGTGGAAAGACACTTCCAACACTATTAGAGTGGAAATGTGACCTTTGTCAGATGGTCTCTACCTGCCCCTGACAACTGGATGTCCCACTGGTTTCTCCCCTTGTCCTAAAGGCTGTCTGTCATTCTGGTCCCTTTTCTCATATGGTTCATGAAAATCTGGGGCTCCAGGGTGAGAGTTCTCTTCTGCATTTCCTGTATTTCTAGCATTTTGTGATAACTAGATTATTTAGTAACTATACATTTCCCTTTGTTTTTGTGACTCTTGAGTCATGAGAATTAGTTTAAAATGAGCTTGTGATATAGTTAGTGTTAATCCTTGTCCATGTATTCTTTTTTTTTTGTTTGTTTGTTTTTTTGGTTTTTCGAGACAGGGTTTCTCTGTGTAGCTTTGCGCCTTTCCTGGAGCTCACTTGGTAGCCCAGGCTGGCCTCGAACTCATAGAGATCCGCCTGGCTCTGCCTCCCGAGTGCTGGGATTAAAGGCGTGCGCCACCAACGCCCGGCCATCCATGTATTCTTTGACCACAAGTAGCTGAACACTGGCACTCAGTGTGTTTGTTGCCCGAATGGTCCTTTCTCAAGCCCTTCCATGTAGCTGGGAATTCCCTGTGCTCTTTTTCTCGTTCTGGCTTATGTGGATCTGATGAGTAAATGGGATCCGTCCACAGACACGTCTCCGAGTTTGGATTCCCACCGATTTTGAAATGCGGAATTCATGCTTCATTTTAAATTCAGATGTGGAAACATGTGTCCGCTGAGAATTCTGTTGGATTTGTTTATAGGCAATAAATATTAATTTTGTTAAATGGAATGCATTTGCATTTATTTTCTGAAATTGCCAGCAGCTTGCTTAATGAGAGGGAAATACTCCTGTTAGTGACTTTTCTAGTTCTCTCATGGGTGCTTTTCTTTTTCCTTTGAAGACAGGGTCTTGTACCCCAGACCAGCCTTGAACTTGCTGTATAGCCAAGACTGACTGGGAACTGCTGATCCTGGCCCCACCCCACCCCCAGTGCTGGGAGCTGGGATTGGAGGCGTCAATCACCATAAATAGTTTATGTGGTGCCGGAGATTAAATGCAGAGCTTTCTTCACACTACGCGAGTGCTCTGCCAGCTGCGCCGCCTCCTCGGCCGGAGTCCTTTCATACAACCTGTGTGTCTGTGTCTGTCTATTTCTCTCTCCTTCTCTCTCTCTCATACACACTTTTTTGTATCCATTTACACCCTCAGTTGCCCTGAGATAGCTGTTATTAAAGCATCTTGGGGGCGGGGGCTGATTTTTATTGCGCTATCTGAGTGCCAGCTCCACGGGACAGTGTGTCAAAGGCTCACCAGGCACAGCGTAAGGCCGAGGCTTGGCTAAATTCAGCTGGTAAAGTGGAACAAGCCACTTTTAGAGTCAGACCTTTTATTCCTTACAGGAACAGCAAAAAGGAAACTAGCCGAGCACTCCGCTCCCTGTGATCTGTAGCCCACACACAACCAGAACGAACAATAAACACAGAGGGCTGCCGGTCCCCTGGGGAGGACCCAGCGCTAAACTGCAGCAAGTGGGTTTGCAGCCTGCATCTCTGCTTTGAATAGGGCAGACAAAATGTCTGATCCCTTATCAGAACCCGGGAAGCCAGGAGACACCACCTCGTGATAGTCGCCTAGTTGCCAGGAGTAGGTGAATGGCTTTCATAGTGCTCCTGGCAAAGTTCCCTTACCCTCAACTTCTGGGACAGTCATAAGACATCCATGAGGACTTAGAAGATCTTAGTTCAAGTTTTTGCCTGCATGGTCTCTGTGCAAGTGTGAGTCAGCTGGGTGCCCTAGTGGAGCAGGCCCCTGACAGCTTCCTTTGAAGTAGGCATGCTCTGGGACAGTCACATAGAGATTGTACCAGGGACTGACTCTCTCTCTCTCTCTCTCTCTCTCTCTCTCTCTCTCTCTCTCTCATTCTGAGGGCTCTGGCCTGTCTTGCCTGAATTTCTCATGACTTCTGGGCATTGGTTGGGCAGATTTTAGGCACTATTCAGGCATCTTAGGGCTTGTTACCCTTGATCCCAGAGGGTGCCTAATTTACTGTGGTAGCGGAACCTTTGTGAGTACTTTGGGAAAACTGCTAGACATTGTATTCGCAGTCAAGCTCAGCCTAATGTTTAAGAGCTGAGACTCCACTGGGCGTCTCTGTCCTTCACCAACAGGTGAAGTGAAGGAGTTTATTAAACACCCATAGGCTTCCCCCATCTATAGGACGGCGAGTGTTGTGGTTTGAATGTGAAACATCCCTCATAGGCTCATGGGTTTGAATCCTTGGTCTCAAGCTGGCAGTGCCGTGTTGGAAGGTTAGGGAACCTGCTGTGGTGGAAGATGGACTGGAGGAAGTGAGTCACTGCTCGAAGGTCTTGAGGTTTGATAGCCTGGCCCCTCTTCCTGTGTGCTCTTTCCTTCCTGACTGCGAATGCAATGTGACCAGCGACCTCATGTTCTTTTGGCTATACCTTCCTGACCATGATGGACTGTATCCCCAGATTATGAGCCCAAACAAACTTTAGCCTTCTTAAGTGGCGTTTGCCAGGAATTTTTGCCACAGAAAAACTCAGGTGTGGGTGCATTGGAAGCTTTCATGAAGTAGTAAGGGTAAGTTGCTTAGGGTGGTGCCTGACGCACGTATAACCGGTGAAGTAGCCCTAGGTGTGTGAAGTAGCCCTAGGTGTGTGAAGTAGCCCTAGGTGTGTGAAGTAGCCCTAGGTGTTCTTGAGAACTCAGGGGGAGCTGAGGCCTCCGTTGAGCATCCGACACAGGTAAGAAAGGAAAAGAGCCGGAACAGCATGGTTCCTTTACCATACAGTTGAGCCAACTGAACATGGACTCATGGTCATAAAGTGGAACACCAAGGAATGTTGATAATGGTCTTTGCAAAAGAGAGCGGGCAGTCATTAAGATCCAGCTCCTGCCTGGACTCTAATAACAGCGCAGAGTTGCTCCACTGCCTGTTGCTACAGGTTGCAGTCATGGGTCACGGGGACCAGATCATGACAGAGGGGTGCTGTCACAAAGTCTCTTTGTGTAACAGTGCTGGCCACCGACCAGGCGATAGCTTCCTTTTCCTCTCGGGGTCCAGCCTGAGGAGCCCGCACGACTGCCTTGATCCCTCTGACTGGAACAACTGGTCATTTCATGCCCCATGGGATGCTGGCTGAGGACATTAAACACAGGTGTGTGAGGACAGAGGGTGAGAGTGTAACCGTTCCCCAATTAGCAGCCTGTTGGTATTCTGAAACCCAATCGCGTGGAGTGAACCAGACGCCCCTGTCTGGAGCTTCGTATTCAGCTCAGGATCCAACTCTCAGTGGAAAATTAAAAACAAAGTCATTATTATATATTAGATTTATTAAAAATGCAACTATTACCAAGAGCCCGTGGGCATGTGTGGAAAGTGCTGTAATTAAATTAAATTAAATTAAATCCAGCAGTTAGAAGTAACATTTTCCACTAAGGAGAAGGAGGACAACGAAGGGGAAAAAAAAGCCCATCAGAGAATTCTAAACCAGAGAAGTGTAAGAAGTGGCCAGGATTCTTCTAGAAGGAAGATGTTATAACTGTTATTGTTATTATTATTGCTGCCCTGAGATAATGGAAAAGTAATATATAAATTTTGAGCAAAGTTGGAACTTGCCAGGCATTAGGAAATAATATTTACTTGGAAGAAGGTGAATCCCATTAAAACTAGGGATGGAAGAGCATCCATTATGGAGGGGAAGTTGGTTTGTGGTGATTATCCAGGGTAATTATTCAAATAGTGGTGACTAGATCAGCGGGAAAGCAAACCTTTTCCATGTTGCCAAGGATGGGGAACACAGAGTTGTCTGCTGGGAGACCCACCGCTCGGGCATTATTGCTGGGGGGATTTGGACCATGGAAATCCGATGGGTGCTGGGAAAGGCTGGAGCGTTAGTCCTGTCTTTAAGGAAGAAGCGCTTGCTTGTTTACATGCATATGTCCCGTGATGACAGAGAACAGCAAATACAGTTGGTAGGATGATCTCTGTTGCCGCAAAGCTGTTGGTCGGGTCCCCTGAGAGTCTCTTAGGAGGCAGAGGGCTCTTCTAGTTAGCTGGGTTGCTGGACTGGAGTCTGTGTTGCCTGATTTGTTGGCTGCCTCCATGACATCAACATTGGCTTCAACTATGCTGCTGTTTCCGAAATCCAGACAGTTCTGGGTTTCTTTTTAACAGATGAAATGGGCCAGGCTGCCTAAGGGTGAGGTCAGAGCACAGCTAGTACTTTTGGGGGTGATAGTTCCCTGAAATGTGTGGTCCGTTGGATCCCCTGGCTGTGGCAACTGAAGCTGTCATTCTTCTGAGATTGGTGGCAATGGACCCTGATGCTCAGAAACCTTCCATGAGGGTTTGTGTGTGTGGAGGTCAGAGGTCAACATCAGGGGTCCGCCTCAGGTTGCTCTCCTCCTTAATTTTTGAAGCAGGGTCTCTCACTGAGCCTGAAGCTCACTGATCTAACTAGACTGGCTGGTCCATGAGCTCCAGGGGATTTACTGTCTCTGCCTCCCCGACTGCTGGACTTACAGGTGTGCCCTGCTGCACCTGACGTTTTGTGTGGTTTCCAGGCATCAAATGAAGGTCCTCATGCTTATGGGGCAAGCACTTTTGCCATCTGAGCATCTCTGTCTCTTGTTTTGTGTCAGGATTTCTTTTGATCTGTACCAGGAAAAGTTCTTCAGAATTTTACCAAGGAGGTGTGGTTGTACTTAGGCTCCAAACTGAGTACCAATCGGAGTTGGTTGATTCCTAATTGGCCAACGTAGTCCATTGGAAGGCAACGCCGGGTCATCACAGAGCCCATTGAAAACTCATAACCATGATGGACTGTATCCTGAAAACTCAGAGCTCCCTCCAAAATCCTGTCCTTCCAGGGTGGCACTCTTGGGGCTCGTGATGAGTTTGCCTTGCTCAGGAAGGGAGCCTGTGGTGTATTAAAGTGAACAGTTTAAAACACTTCTGAAACTCTGGAGGGATAGGGGAGGGGAGGGACTGCGGGGAGCTGAGGGGCTCTGGTGTCCTTGCCGACGGACAAGCAAGCGAGGCTGTCCAGCAGAGCTCATCCTGTCTTTAGTTAGGAACAAAGACTGCATTTACACAAGGAGAGCTTGCTGGTCCTGTGCAGCCCCCTGGGGAAGGGTCAGAGGAATCATAGCTTTATTTAACGTCGTATAATTAAATACACTTCCTAGTTTAAACATGCACAGAACTCAACTTCCTACACGAGAAGCCTTAAGTTTCTTCTTGTGCAGGTTTTCAGCAGATGCCAGGGTGAAGTAGCCTCACCTTGATCACAAGCCACAGTTGGACTTTAGGTGAGATTTTGGTTTTTCCTTAAATCCCTGGAAGGTGACAGGAGTCAAGTGTTGGAGTGGGAGGGGCCCACATATTTTCATCCTTATTGATCTGCTTTGGTCAGATCTGCAAAATCACTTGAAGAGCTGATCATACACACACACACACACACACACACACACACACACACACACACACTCTATAACTTGTCAGTTGAGATTGGAAAATTTCAATCTGTTTTTAGAAGTTTCTTTGTGATAAGTCTCCCATTTCTGGAAAAAAAAAGTAGGGAGGAAAATAATACCATGGAAGACATAATACCTTCCTTTAAGATGCTTTTCCTATCCATTTGTTTTGTGTGTGCATGCACATGCTTGACTGTGCATGATGCTCATGGACAAGTGTGTGTGTGTGTGTGTGTGTGTGTGTGTGTGTGCGTGTGCGCACGTGCGCAGCGCCAGAAGGCAGTCTTTGATGTCATTCCTTTGGTACCATCTACTTTTTCATTTTTTTGACACAGGGTCTCTCATTGGCCTGGAATTTCCCAGGGATGCTCCAGGGCTCTCCATGTTTCCATCTCTCCAGTGCTGGGATTATGAGTCTGATTTTTTTTTTCAAATATGGGTTCTGGGAATCAAACTCATGTCTTTGTGGTTACAATCAATTACTGGGCGATTCATTTCCCTAGTCCTCTAGCAATGTTTCTAATATCGGTGGTAGGAGTGATGGGGAAGAAACAACATGATGTGGTGATCCATTCCTCGTGTAGGATTTGCTCCCTGAATGTCCTCAGAACTCAGATTGCAGGAAATAAATTAAGGTTCAGACACTTGACATGGCATTGAGAAGAATAGTAGAGAACCCTCTGCTGTTTCTAAGGTTGTATGTAAAATGAAGGATCTAGTGGCAAGGTTTTTGGGTCATGGTCTCTCTATTTCCACTGCTGTGTGTATGCCTGAGCTGAGAGGCATCTGTTAAGGCTGGTGGCTGACCACTGGAAGACAGCAGTGTGGTAAGTAAGTCTTCTGTTGAGCTGCCTTCCAGGTGGGTTGGAGCAGTGAACTGGGGGAAATGTAGGGTCTGAAGAAATCAGTGTTGGGGTAGATGAAATGTTGAGGGGTGGAAAAGCCCAACTAATAGTTGATATGGACACTAACTCCATGGAAAGCACTGAGAGATGATGGGAAAATACATTGACTTTGGTGTTGTTTCTGAATATCCAATTTTAGCTAAACCCCTTTGTGGGTGGTTGTGGTACAGAGTCTCTTATAGCTGGCTTCAAACTTGCTATGTAGGTAAAGATGACCTTGAACTTGTGATCCTCCTGATTCTACCTCCCAGTCCTAGGATTACAGGTGTGCACCACCATGCCCCATTTACATGATACCAGAGATCCTGGGGTTTGGTGTATGCTAGGTGACTACTGTACCAACCAAGCTTTATCCCCAGCTTCCTTTCAAGGATTTGGAGCCAAAAGATAAAAGAAAAATCAACATTTCCAACTAGGTTTTGTCCTAATCATGATTGTGTGCGAAGTGGTTTGGATCAGATGGGAAGTGGAGCTGGTCCATGAAGACAAGAATATAAGCCAGGAAATTCTTATTTTCCCTGTATGGGAGCATTTTTCAAAACGTGCAGAGATGGTGTTGAATATGGTCTATTGTTCCTCAGTTCTGTGAAGGAGGAATCAAGTGTGGCTCAGAGCAGAGACTGGAGACAGTAGACTGAGGTCTGGACCCCAGGTCTATGATTTTTTGGGAGTTTGGGTGCCTGTTTCTCCATCTAGTTCAGTCTTACCAAGTGAAGATGAAATGAAGCAAGGGACCATAAGCACCTGCTTTCTTTTTAAAAACCATAATCTGTAATAAAATATAATTTCCATTGCTACTTAACATCCACACAGAGGCACGTATAACTTCAATAAACATTTTACGAAATAATACTTATTATGTGTGGTATGCTGTGATTTTTTTTGTTCAATCCTATTTCGCATTAAAAACATTCTGGTCATGACCCACTGCATTAGTTTTATAATGCACCGGTGGGTCGTGACCCAGAGTTTGAAAGGCATGGGCTGGCACTTAGCGCCACGTCCAGTACCCGGGCATTGATCTGTGAGGAGTGAACGCTGCTCTGGGGAGGCAATGATGTCAGGTCAAAGATTTGCTGAGGCGTGATTCTTTGGTCAGAGGACATCGTAGTAAAAAGCTAAGAGTTTCTTAATGAGAGAAACCTGGAGGCCGCCAGTACGACACAAGCACCCTCCCCTCTCCCTCTCTTTTTTAATTTTTTTTTTTTATTAAGGTACAAAGTGGAATGGAGAAAAAAGAGGCAAAGAACTGGGAAATGTTAAACCGAAAGCAAACATTATGCTCTTTTCCTTAAACAGCTTAATTATAATTGCCTAATACAAAGACTAATTACGGAATGATGTTAGCATCAACAATTTTGGAGAATAAATAATAAAAGGGTAGAATACCAAGGAAGCTGTTCATATATAATCAATGCACCTCTTAAAAGATGTTTTATGTATGTGTATGTGATGTGTTGGGAGTGTCTGTGGTTTTCAGCATGAGCACACACACGCCAGTGTGAGTATGGAGCCCAGAGACAGCTGAGTGTCGGCGCTCACTTTCACCTTGTGTGAGACAGGCTCTCTGTTGTTGGCTGCATGTGCCAGGTTAGCTGGCCTAGGAGCTGTCAGTCCTGGGTACGCCCTGTGTCCACCTCCCATCCCACTGTAGAAGTACGGGGATTACAGATGTGCGCTATCACGCCTGATTTACCTGAATTCTAGGGACTCAGACTCAGGTCTTCATTGTTTGTGTAGTGTGTACTTACCCACGGAACCATTGCCCAGCCCCCCAGTTGTACACCTTTAATTCCAAGTGGAAAAGACAGAGCCTACTGAGTTCATATCCTCTGAATGACAGCAGTCAAAATTAATCCAAGGTGAAACAGATGAGAAAGGTATATAGGTCCCTTCCTCCCTCCCTCCCTCCCTCCCTCCCTCCCTCCCTCCCTCCCTCCCTCCCTCCCTCTCTCCCATCTTTCTGCCTTCCTGCCTTCTTTCTGGCAGATACTTAAGACAACACCTTGTTGTTGCACAGTTTTAGTGAGTCAGAAGTCCAGGCTCGCCCTGTGGTTGGTACCACTGCTCTGGGTGATCTCACCAGGCTACAGGTGACATACTGGTAGGGTTTTTACCTTTCTGCAGACTCTGGGGGTGAATGGGATTTCAAGCATATTCAGGCCCCATTCTGTTCCTTGCAGTTGTAGGACTGAGGTCCCCATTCGTTGCTGATGGTCTTGGGGCCAGTCTCTGCCCCCAGAGGTTTGCCTGCATCACATGGCCGCTCTAGCAGGGGTGGTTGAGCCTTCCTATTTGTCAAATCTGTTTGGCTTTCTCTTCTGCTGAGGCTTTCTTGTTCCAGCTGAAGGAATTATATTGCTTTTAATGATTTAGTTAGGTAGATTGGACCCACCCAGGTAACTCAGGATAATCCTCCTGTTGTCAGGTCTATGATCTACTCTCTTCTGCCATATAAAGTAACTATTCACAGAATCGAGGGATGAGGATATGGGTGTTTTGGGGGTGAGGAGTGGCGGGCAGTTTTTGGGCTGCCACATGTGGTTAGTTAGGAAGTTTTCTGTTGAGATAAAAGTTTTTTTAAAATCTGATTTTCATGGTTTTCAAATACCTAGAGTTATTGCATAAATCTTACAATTATAAAAATGTAGAGGTGGACCCCATGTTAGAACTCATGAAGGTTCACTTCTGGCTGAGGGGCAGATGGAGTAATGGAATCCCACGGGTCAGCAGTGGCAGCTCTTGCTTTCTGGTCCTCCTTCATGGCGGTAGTACTCAGGAATGCTGGCCGATTGTACTTTGGAGACGGCGAAGAAGAAATGGATGAAAAGTCCTCGCAATTGACAAATCAGACATTTGTTTTACCTAATTCTTTATCTACTTTTAGGAAGCATTTATGACACAAATTCTGACCGTCATTTGTCTTTTTTTTATATATATTATTTAAAATGGCAGATGTCTGGGTTAGGATTTTTTTCTGTGATAAAACACTATGACCAAAAGCAACTTGGGGAGTAAAGGGTTTATTTCATACCACTCTTCCATGTCACACTCCACCACTGAGGGAAGTTCGGGCAGGAACTCAAGGCAGGAACCTGGAGACAGAAACTGAAGCAGAGGCCATGGAGGAGTGCTGCTCACCTGATTGTTTCTCATGTGTGGTGGTATTGTGTTCCCCAAAATATTAACTATAAAATATTAACTAATAAACTTATCTGGGGTCAGAGAACAGAAAAGCCACTAGATGCTTAGGATAGGCAGTGGTAGCACACGCCTTTAATCCTAGCATTCCAGAGGCAGAAATCCATCTGTTCAAGGATACAGCCAAGCATAGTGACTCAGGCCTTTAATCCCAGAAGCAAGCCTTTAATCCCAGGGAGTGGTGGCAGATAGCAGAAAGGTATATAAGGTGTGAAGACCAGAAACTAGAAGCATTTGGCTGGTTAAGCATTTGGCCTGGTTAAGCATTCAGGTTTTGAGCAGCACAGTTTAACTGAGAGCCATTTGGATATGAGGACACAGAGGCTTCCAGTCTGGGGAAACAAGATCAGCTGAGAAGTTGGCCAGGTGAGGTTAGCTGTGGCTTGTTCTGTCTCTCTGATCTTCCAGTGTTCACCCCAGTGTTCACCTGGCCTCGTTTGATTTTATTAATAAGACTCTCTAAGATTCCTGCTACACTCATGGCTTGTTTAGCCTGCTTTATTTTATAGCATCTAGGACTATCTGCCTAGGGGTGGCACTACCCCTAGTGTTCTGCACCCTCCCACATCAACCATCAATCAAGAAAATGCACCACAAGCTTGTTACAGGCCCATTTGGTGGGGCATTTTCTCAATTGAGGTTCCTGCTTCTCAAATGACTCTACCTTGTATCAAGTTTACAAAAAAGCTAAAACTAACCATTTTTTTTTTTTTTGGACATGGTCTCACCATATAGCCCTGAAACTGGCTATGTAGACTTGAACTTCCAGAGATCTATCTGCCTCTGTCTCCTGAGTTCTGGGATTAAAGGCAGGTAGATGTTTTAAAAATTATTCTATCTTACATTTCTTTTTCTTTTTCTTTTTTTTTTTTTAGACAGAGTCTTACTATGTAGCTCTGGCTGTCCTGGAACTCACTGTGTAGATCAGGTTGGCATTGAATGCACAGAGACCTGCCTGCTTCTGTGTCCCAAGTGCTGGGATTAAAGACGTGTGCCACTCCAGCTGGCTTTTACTTTATGTGTGGGAATGTGTACACCAGAGGCCAGAGAGGTCATTGGATCCCCTGAAGCTGGAGTTACAGGAGGTTGTGACCCACCTGACGTGGGTGTTGGGAACTGGACCTGGGTCCTTTGCAAGAACAGTATACAATCTTAAGCCTGGAAGCATCTCTTTAGCCCCACATTTTAATATTTTCATTATGGAGGTCTTTTACATCCTTGGTTGTATTTTTTCCCAGCTATGGTAAGTAGAAACTTTTTCTTTTCTTTTTTGGCTAGTTCATTACTGATGTGTAGATAAGCTAATTTCTATATGGTTTAATGGCCTGCCACTTTGTGAATGTGCTCGTCTGATCTAAGAGTTTCCTGGTGGATTTTTAGAGTCTGTTGAACGTATGGTCACATCTGCTAATAGGGATAATTTGGTTTCTTTCTTTCCTATTTTAACCCCTGTATTTAAAAAAAAAACTTGTTTATCTCTTTTTCTTAATATAATGTAGGTGCTATTGTTTCTGAAGTCAGTGAATCTGGAGAAAACGAGGAAGAAAAAGAATCAAAGTTTTTTTTTTTATTTTTATTTTTTGAAACAAAGCATAAAACGGTCAGTTTTACAGCGGCTTCTCAGGGAAAGTCAGTGTTTTGTTTTAGGTGTCTCAGATTGCAGTGAACACAGAAGACCAACCAGTGGTTCTTTATAAATACCAGTGGATGCTGGAAAGTCTGTCAATGTATATATATATATATAAATGATATATCTATCTATCTATCAATCATCTATCTAATCTATCATCTATCTATCTATCGATCTATCTATCTATTTATCATCTGCATCTATCTGTCTGTCTTATATAATATGTAACAGTACAATGCCCCACAAGGTATGAGGCTAAAGGTAAGAAGCTCAAAGAATCTTGCATTAAGATGAGGCCAACAGGAGCCAGATGCTTCTACCCAGGACATTACAGGAGAGGGAGACCCTCCCCGTCACTGCTTCTTCCCCACCAACATGACATGGAAAGGCAGAAGGGAGAGTGGAGCAATTTATGTCAAGAGTTTGTAGAATGAGAAGGCGACATGGGAAAGTTTTTGAGTTATGATCTTGTGGGGAGGACAGAGTGCATGATAAGAGGAGTCTGTCCATTCTCCTTAGGGGTGGAAGAGGTATCTTTTAGCTTCCATGACATCAAACAAAGGGGTCCTCAAGTCAGTTACCTGTGCAGACTTAGGCACTGGGTACCTGCTGGGTATACCAAGTCCCTAAGTGCTGGGTATACCAAGTCCCTAGGCATTGGGTTTGTTGATCTCCCTGAATCTGAGAAAGGGAGAGGAATGAGAGGGAAACCTCATGGTCCAAAGAAGGGAATGCCCTGTAAGAACACCAGTTATCCTGGAGGGTCAGTGAGTCTCTACTGAGTAGTATATAACCTAAAGAAGGTGACTGGGCTCCAACCTTTGGTTGATACTTCACCTAGAGAGCTGCCTACAGGATGAAGGACTCTCCACCATCAAGAGGTTATGAGGGATGGACAATATGTGATAGAAATATGAAGAGGTTTAACTAGGGTAGCATTTCTAACATCAGCCAAATGGGTTGAGTAGGACTCCAAGGTGTTCTGGGTACCATGCTCATGAGCCATCATCAAAGCTTATGAGTCAAAGGTCAGCTTTGGACACTGGCCACACACCTTGCCTTTGTGGGCAGTCACAGTTGGCTAGAAAAAGAATTACAGTGACCCCAGTTAAATAAAGAAATGGTTATTGTCTATCAATACCTTCATGTCCCTTTCTAATTCCTACCCCTAAAGCATCAGAACCCAAGAAGAAGGAAAGGGTAATGTAATGAAAATGTGTTTTTCTTTTTGTCCCATGTCCCTTGAGCCATGGGTCTTTTGAGCACAGAGAGCAAAAACAAGAGTGGGAGAATGAGTTTTGAATCTGGTGTGAGCCTGGGGTTATAAGAGGCTGAGTCTGAGTCTTAGTAACTGAAAATAGGAAAGTCAGGGTGTTTGCCTGGGATGTCAAAGGATTTACTACTGGGCAGAAAAGAAGGTCTGACAGAGTGAATGAAAACAATAATTTAAAAAAGTTTGTTTCTCATTGATTTGAAATTCTAATTTCCCAGCACAGTGGTAAATGCAAACCAGAATGATTGGGCTTGGAATGGTGGTACATACAAATACTTCGTCTTTCTTATGTAATGCTTTGTTTTTCCTAGACTTAATGAAATTGTCTTAATGTTGGTTTACTTGAGTTTCTATTTATGTCTTACCAATGCAACCAAAGCCATTTATCCCCAAATGTCCAAAATCTCTTTCCTGTTCACTGGAGGACCTTGTTGGGGAAGTCTCCAGCCAGCTCCAGTTTGAACTGCTTGCTCTCCGGGCTATTATACAGCCATCATCTTTTGTTTGCTTCAAAAATTTTCTTTCTGGAAATTCCCCTTTGTGATGGATTCTCTGTTTTCTAGATTCTAGATCTTAGGTCTTCCACCCACCATGATTTACTATCTTGTTTTGGTAGGGCACTTTCTACAGAACCTTCTAGAAAATATTGAAAATCGGATGCTTATTTTCAAGAGCAGGAATTTTAAAAATGTTTTTGGTTTACTTGTAGTTTGTTTGTAAAATAGCTGTTTGACTTCCTTTTTTGTTATGTGGTTCCTAACTATATTGACTGATTCTGGCCAATAGCAATACATTAAATGTAAAAGAAACAGTAATTGAAAATGCTTACCCCTTTGGGTACACCATTTCATGCTGCTTTTTGGAAGCCCTAAACACCACAGGAGAAAGGTTAGTTTGCTGGTAAACCTAGACCACGTTGAACAGAGACAAGTGGTAATAATACAGGGCTACCCACTTTGCACTTAAGACTAACTAGCCTTCTGGAGTGTGTGTGAGGTCATCCTATGCCACTGAGCCCAAGCTTTACTTGATTGTAAACATTTGGCAAAACAGATCAGACCTGCAGAGCCACTTGGCTGGTCTGTGGATGTAGAGAAATCATAATTTTTTTTTAAAGCCACCAAGCTTTATGGTGACTTATTTTCTAGCAAAAGCCACATGAAAATGTGTCTTGTCAGTTGATAGTTTAGCTGGGTAGAGAATTCTGCATTGAAGGTCTCTTTTCCTTTAGAAGCTTAGAGGCATCATTCCCTTACCTTCTAGTCTCCTGTGCAACTAGCAGGAATCTTAAGTCATAGGATTCTTGAGTTTTTACACGCATTCCTGCCCTGCCTGGAAAGCCTTAAGGACACCTTTTAATCTTAGTATTTTGAAATTTCACAAAGATATGCCAAAGTTTGATGAACCTATTCTCTATTGTGAAGGACACCTGATGGAAACATCATTTTGAGTCTGAAATGATTTTCCTCTAATTTGGAGGACTCTTGCCTTTCTTGTTAGGTGATTGTGGCTTAGTTTCTAGCCATCTGTCTTCTGTGTCCTCTCTGAATTTGCCTGTTTGGATCCTGAACATCCCCCCATGTAATCTCAAGTTTTCCAGTGTATTTTTCTCTCTTTTCCACAGCTCTGGCTTTTGGATCTATTATTTCCTCTGGAAGAGCTCTAGCTTCTTTTAAAAAAATAATTAAAAAATAATTTACTTCTATTTATATGAGAATTTAACCTTCATTTATGTATGTGCACCACATATGTGACTGGTGGTCATGAAGATCAGAAGAGGGTATTCAATCCTGGAGCCATGGATAATGGCGCTGGGTACTGAATCTGGGTCTTCTGAAAGAGCAGTAAGTGTTCATAACTGTTGAACCATCGCTCCGGCCATGAACTTTTCTCGGTTTTTTTCACTTAACATTACCTTGGCTACCCTAGGTCAGCCTCTGAGAACCATTTAAAAGTTTCCTCCATTTAAAGGGCATAGCTCTTCTTTTAGGGAGGTGACACTTTTTCTTCCTCTGAGAATATCAGACGTTGTTTTTGGAGTCTTACTTCCCTGTGGAGTTTCTATTTCCTTGAAATTATTCATCTTTGTTGGCTCATCATGACTTGTTGGCCAGAAAAAGGCTGTGGAATTTGTAGATGCCTTGACACTGGGAGGAATGTCAAATGTGTGAGATCACTAAAAATTGTAAGCCATCTTAAACAGTGGGAAGGGCATGTATCTGATAAAGAACTAGGATAAATCTGAATATAAGCTTGGGTTAGCCCATCCAAATATAATATGAAAGAAGTGGATTTAGAAGTTAGAGAGACGAAAACGACAGAAATTTGAGCCAGTTGTTGACTTAATTGATGGGAAGTTTATTGAGTTTCCTTTCATGTATCATGGACACTTCAGATACACTAAACAGGAAATTCTCACATGTCGTTAATAGACATCTAATGTAGAGGATGAGGGAGGTGATTACCTTGATATATTTTGTGAAGCTGTATTACAGCAATCCTAATGATAGCTATAATTTGATGAACACTTCCATTGTGCTTGATGCTATTTTAATACATTTTGAGTTTATTAATTAAGTTAATCCAAATTTGATGATGAGAAAAAGAAGAAAGTATGAGTTCCTGTCCAAGGTGACATCATTTGCTCAAAGTCATGCTAACTCTATCAAGGAATACTCAGATTTGAATACAAGTGGTCTGGCTTCAGAGTCGATGTCCTTGACCTGTTCTCTAATTGCTCTGTTCAGACACACAAAAGAGATTGTGACAGAAGAGAATTCTCGGACTGGTGAAAGACACAAAACCCAAACTGGACAAGGATGGCCTGAAGGTGACTGTGAATACCGAGTGCACAGGAAGCTGACAAATGCCTTTAAATATTTGAAAAGCCTTTACAGTGATGAGGAGTTAGATGTATTCCCTTTGACTCCGAGGATAGGACTCAAGGTTGATGACTAGCAGGTTCCAAGTGTGAGAAACGTTAGCTTGACCTGCCGATAGCTTTTTAAGGATGATTTTGAAATGTTGCGTAGTTTACTTTGCAATTGAGTTTTCTGATATTAGAGATATGCAAGAATGGGCGAGCATGCTGGTGGAAGATCCAAAATTGTTCTCAAACCTGAGAGAGAAGGTCCCCCTGAAGAGGTCATTTCATTCTGCCATGTCCAAGTGAACAGAAACAGTTTGGAAGGTTTTATCTCCAAAGGGCAACATCCAGTTAGAAATTGAGGGTAGCACTCTGCAGTTGAGGGGACAGGGGTTCTGTGTGATGACAAGATCTTCTCAAGATCACTCTGCTAGCCTGGAACACAGAAGGAACTGCATCTGGTCTACTAGATTCTAAGTTGAATTTTTTTTTGCAACATACACATCGCTGTCCAGCTCCCCGTGAAGTTTCTCCCTTGCCTTCTGTTTCCACTCAGTACATGCACATCCCAGTTTCCTACCATCCTCACTAAGAGCGATGAGTGCTGGCCAGTTTTCCTGGCAGCGAGTCGTCTTTTGTTGCTCTTAGCTCTTCTCCTCTGCTGCAGTGGGGGAACACCCATCTCTCATGTGCAGTCCTCTGAAGTTAGAACTCTGAAGAATAAAGCGCAATCAATGGTCATGGTTACTGCTGTTTGTACTCATTGCTCAAATACTTGCTTTGAGACCAAGGTTGAGGTCTGGTACCCATGTGCCCGGAGCCTTCACACAGATGTCTCCTCTTAGGAGACAGCCAAGCATGTATTTTGTGATTGGATAAGACACTGATCCTACCCAGCAAAGCTGTAGCCAGGCAGGCATGTTATAGGGACCCAGAGCTAAGCAGTGGCTTTGTCCAGGGCTCCTTTATGGTCTGTTCTGTGCCTTAGGTTTTAGGGTCGGTGTTGACATCTCAGTCCCCTGCACATACACCATGGCCTCTATGTGTACAGTAGAGGCTGGCACACTCAAACAGCTCCATTAGTCTTCTAGTCTCTAGCTGGGTAGAAAGTTTGTCTTTTAGTATGTGGAGGGTAAGTGAAGTGAGCTATTTTTGGACAAGTAGTTTTAAAAAGTACTCTTAGACTAAGAGTTATTTTGCTTTTTTTTTTTTTTTTTTTTGTTTTTTCGAGACAGGGTTTCTCTGTGTAGCTTTGCGCCTTTCCTGGAGCTCACTTGTAGCAGCTGGCTCGAACTCAAAGATCCACCTGGCTCTGCTTCCCGAGTGCTGGGATTAAAGGCGTGCGCCACCACCGCCCGGCAAGAGTTATTTTGCTTTTAAAGACATTTGTTTTTATTCAGTGTGTGTGTGTGTGTGTGTGTGTGTGTGTGTGTGTGTGTGTGTGTATGTATGGTGTGTATTTTGTTTTTTTTATAAGGAAGGAGTCAGACCCTATAGCTTAGCCATCATCAATCAGCATCTTAGCCTGATGTAGGAAAATTGCCTGTGTGGTAAACTCTATAAAACCACTAGAGGGCAGGAGAGTCTAAAGAATGATAAGAAACACCCCCCCCCCCCTTTTCACCCCAAACCCCTAAAGGACCAGTCAGGAAAACAAACTGCTCTTTGTTCACTAGAGGCCAAGCCGTCAGCGTGATCTGCAGACCCAGGCAGGCCTCTAGAACAATAGAGGCGTGTTGTGGGTGTAGTGGCTGGGGTAGTCAGACTGCTTAGGAAGGCAGCGGACTTCTGAGGTCAAGATTTACAAACTGTGATCTCTGGCAAGTCCGTTCACATCTCCGAATTGGAGTTCTCTGTCTGTAAAAGTGGGCTTCATCACCTAAGCACATTGGGGGGGGGGAGCTTCAACAGAATAGCACCTGCCCCATGTCTTTCCAGTACCCCCCCCCCCCCCCCCCCCCCCCCGTACTTGGTTCTGATGCCTGATGTCACTCCTCCCTCACTGTTAACAGAGTCCTCTCTCTTAGTGAACCTGGGTCCTCTTCTCTGCCTCTCCCACGTCTTTGAGAGCCTCCAATTGCTGTGCTCTAATTATTTGTCTCCCAGTTTATTATCCACACTAGACAAGCACTTTCAGAGGACAGCCCCTGGGAGTCTCTACCCTGGAGTCCAGATGAAGGAGGAATCTAAAGCAGTAACTTTCCTTTGTTTGTTTGCATAGATTCTTAGGCCAAGCACAGGTGTAGACATGAGGCGGGACAAGGACCCTGCTCGCATGAGTTTACAGATTAAGTCATGTTTTGGTGAGACTAGTAGCATGAGTTGAATGTGATAGTAAGGACCAGTAGGCCCAGCTACTGGCTTGAACCCGCGAGTTCCAGGCCAGCTGGGCAACAGAACCTGTCTTAACTGGGCAACCAGTCCTCACGCCCATACATGGTGGGGTCAACATACATGACAGTCATCTGATAAATAGCCATACTTGCAGAAATAAGCAAGTGGTACATGGTGTAAAGGGGGAATAAAAAATATACCTTATGAGCATAGAAAGATGGCTCAGTGGTTAAGGACCACTAAAGGACCTAGGTTCAATTCCCAGGGCCTCCATGCCAGCTCACAACTATCTGTAACTCCAGCTCTAGGATATCTGATTCTGTCTTCTGGCCTCATCAGGCATCAGACTCACCTGTGGTGCACAGACAGACATGCAGACAGTTGGTCAAAGGTGAAGGATAGTGGCTGGCTTATAAGGACACTCAGGGATATAGTAATCTTCACTGGATTATGCCGTGTGTGTGTGTGTGTGTGTGTGTGTGTGTGTGTGTGTGTGTGTGTGTTTCTTTCTTCTTTATTAACATCCCATAGTGAGGGTGAACTGTAGAAGAGAGGCCCGACAGTCCTAGGAATGATGGCAGATTCCCTAGAAAAATAGCGATGCTATTTGTTTTGGACATTTGCCATGTACCCCTGAGCCCCAGTCCAGTGGCAGCCTCTCCAGTCTGAGTGAGAATAGAGTCATGGTGTGCTCAGCCTTCTTGCTACTGAGGTCTGGTGCTGCCCTCCTCACACCCAAACTTTTGTTGAAAAACTAATGAGCTGTGTGTGGTGGAATGCACTTCGTGACATCAGTACTTGGGAGGCCGAGGCTCTAGGGTCAAGAGTTCAAGGCTAGCCTGAGTTACATATCAGGACTCTGCTTCAAAAAATCTAGAATAAACCAATGACAACCCTCTCCCCCCCCATTTCATTGTGATGTGCAAACCCTTAATTTATCAGAGGATGGAAGAGCCTGTGAGACTGCTTCCTGCTTTCCTGGCGATCCTGGGGTCACGGTCAGGGAAGCAGCAGCCTGCAGTCACCTCCTGTGTTCGGGAGCACAGTGCATCAGCTGGCTTCTACAAGTAACCATCGTCATTGCTCACTGTGTGTCCGAGACTCTGCAACGGTCTTTGCTTAGAATGGAGCGAGTTCAGAGGTTTGTGAGGGTCAAGTTCAACCTCAGAACACAGTCCTGGTGTGGCTCACTGTGCCTTTTGATGCTCACTGGCTCTCTTGGCATGAAAGAAGCCGCGCAGAAGTGCCACTGTAGGCTTCCTGACGTGAGTGTGAAACTCACCTCCATGAGACCTTCGAGGCTGAAGTTCCCACACAAGTGGGAACTGTGTTGTAGCTGATTGCCAGTAGTTATTCTGGATTCTTGTAAAGAGGTAGAGGAGACATTTTCCTATGCACAGCCCACCCTGGCTCTGTCTGGGGACCTCGGAGGTAGAAAGTCACATTCAGACTGAAACTGTAGTTTACGTACAACTTAAAGTCTACACTTAAATGTTCATGCAATATCTACTATGTTATTTCACTAAGTAGGTGCTGGCAGAGACTTAGAATATAATAATTAAGCTTTTTTAAGAGCCATTTTCTTGGAAGTGGAATGAATACACGATCCGTTAGGCCCCTGGTCCTTGATAGATGTCTATAAATACAATAGACCTTTGGGAATGGCTTTACCAACCCACGCCATTTGCAGAGTGTCTTTTTTATCTCACGGGTGGTAGGCATGGACATGGGCTTTTACAGTGGTCAGGTTAAAGGGCCACAGTCTGAAACTGGGAATCACAGTAACACAGATGGTATAAAAAACCATGAAGAACAGAGAGACAAAACCAGACAGAGACAAGGGGGATAAGAATACTGGAGACGCAGAGGAAGATTGCCATGTCTTTTTCAAACTTAAAAGACAGACTTGATTTTTTTTTTATAACAGGCTTTTAGCAAATTGCGCAGGAAGAACTGAGTCCCTACCTGCCCATCCCCGCACATCCAAGACGGCTACTGCCCAATGTGCTTTTGCACAGTGACAACTTCCGCATGCTTTTAAGACTCATTTTTAACTTGACATAGTGATAACCTCTGTATGTTTTTAGACATTTTTTTTAAAAATTTAATCCTTTAGATTCTTTTAAGACGCAGTGCTGGTCTTGAGTGTTGGAGCTCTTTGGCAGGGTCTCAGTCTTAATGTAGGGATACAGTAAGAATGTTTAAAAGAAATACTATCTGAAGGCTGGAGGGATGGCTCAGCTGGTAGAGCACTTGCCTTATAAGCATGAGGCACTCATGTAGAAAAAAAAAAAAAGCCAGGTGTGGTTGCATGTGCTTGTAATCCCAGTCCTTGAGAGACAGAGACAGGTGGGTCCCTGAGGCTCGCTCGTCCGTCAGACTAGCCTACGTGATGACTTCCAGGCCACTGAGACTCTCTTCCCCCCCTCCCCCCACCTCTCTCTCTCTCTTACACACACACCATACACACGTGCACCTGCACACACACATGTGCATCTGAACACACATGCACATACACACACACCCCTACACTCGAGCACCTGCACACACAGCACATGCATATGCACCTACACACACATGCACACATACATGCACACATGAACACACATGCACATAACTTTCCTATGAAAAACGGCGATTGTCTGAGATGACCAATTTAGGTGTGTGTGTCTAGAGGCAAATCCCCAGAACCCCTCCTGATCTACAGCACAGTCCTGCTCCTCCCCTCTCCCCCCCCAACAATTCTCCATTGGTTGAGGCTTTGGAAAGGACTTTGCAGGTGGCAGGACTGAAAAAAAAAGTTATGCCCTTTTTTTTTCTCCTCCTATAAAAACATGCCTTTAATTTGCGCCTTTCCATCATCTCATACAGCTTTCCAAAATATGAGACTCGCACATAAAGACAGACTGCGCCGGGTGGGCCGGGAGATCCAGGCCTGGGTCATTAACCGAGGCTCAGTGGAGGAATTAAGTTGTTTAGCCCTTAGCAGCAGGCCTGGTGAAATAGGTAGTGTTTCAGCTCAGTCCTTTGTGGGATTCAGGCTGCCAATATCTGGGCTTTGAAGTGGTTTTCTCTCCTATGATGTAACTGCGTTCCCTTGCTGGGCCTGAGGAGGCCTTTCTCATTCTCTCTCCCCCACCCCCACAGTCATCCAATGTGCCAGCTTGTGAGTCTGATCACACTGCCCCTGCTTTCCAGACATTCTCCTGCAGGAGATAACTTGAGAGATGAAGATGATAAGATATGCTGCTTGTAGGTGTGTGCCTGTGTGCATTTGGGGAGCAGGTGTTGGGGTCTAGGCAGCTGCTATTAATTTTTTTGGTGTGTACATTTACTTGTGTGAACGTGTGTGTGTGTGTGTGTGTGTGTGTGTGTGTGTGTGTGTGTGTGTGTGCATATGGAGGCCCAGGTCAAGCTTGGGTATCATTCCTCAGGAAGATATCCACTTTGCTTTCAGAGACTGTGTGTCTCACTGGCCTGGAGCTTGTCAGTGATTAAGCTACGTCGTCGGCTGCAGGTCAGCCCTGGGATGTGCTGGTCTCGGCCTTCTCGGCACTGGGAGAACAAGGCGCAGCCGCCACACCTGACCTTTTCAAGTGTGGATTCTATGACTCAAACCTAGGCCCTCGTTCTCACCCAGCAACCACTGCACTGACTGAGCTGTCTGACTTCCTCAGCCTTGATTTTGACCCTTTCCAGTCCTCTCCCCTTCTCTTCTGTTCTTTTTCCCTTCATTCCCTCCTCCCTCCTCTCCTCCCTCCCTCCCTTCCTCTCTCCTCCCTCCCTCCCTCCCTTCTTCCCTCCCTCCTCCCCTCCCTCCTCCCCTCCCTCCCTCCTCCCTCTCTCCCTCCCTCCCTCCCTCCCTCCCTCCCTTCCCCCTTCTTCCCTTCCTTTCTTCTGAGTCTTTCTACATGGCCCAGGCTGGCCTAGAACTTGCAGTTTCCTGCCTCAGTCTCTCAAATGCTGAGATTATAGTTATTCATCATCAGACTGTGCTTAATTTCTCTCTGAATTTACCTTCTCAATTTGGCTTGTATGTAAGAGTGACTCTGCTAGCCACACATATGTAACAAACAATATATTCCACATATGTAAATATGTGGACCACATACATACATATAATTGATCCACAATAGTACCGGGATTTCCTGGCTGTTTAATTTCTACTAGAGAACTTTACCTCACCCCTTTTCCGGTTGATTGTTGAAGAAAACAAATGCTCTTTGGAATTGTGGCACATCCGCAGGCCAAAGTCTTCCCAGGAGTCAAAGATCTGAATTCTCTATTTCACCCCTGCATCTCGTCATGGTCATGCTCCCTTTGAGTAAAGCCATACAACCAGAGAGCTGGTGTTCATGATCTACTCAGGCCTCTGTGGGGGGTCATTTCACAGAGTACTACCACTGCACATGTCTCTGGTCTGCAGTGAGGGGTACTATTCGGACAGTCACATGGCATGTATGTTGATTGTCGGACAGTTTCTGATAGCACAATCGGATGATCCCCCTATTACCAGAACAACGATGATAGCAGTAACCATGACAAGGCCAGCAGTGAAGTGAGTGGAGACCTTCCTCGTGTCTCAGAGGAGCCCTTGCTGCACCGTGGTCTGTTAGGAGAAAGAGCTTCATAGCAGATACAAACATCTCACTGGAACACTCACAGAGTTTAGAAGAGATTTTCATCATTTGTACGTGTGATTTCGATCTTAAAGCCAGAATGGCCTGCCTTGGAATGTATGTAATGGTACATTCTTTCACGAAAATAAAAATCTTTGGCAGGGTTCATACTCACGGCCTTAACTTACTGCCCTTGACCTATGAATGTGCTATTGTGTTCTGTAGTTTATAAAGTAGTTTGGGGTTTAATTGAAAATGGTTTGCAGTGTTCAGGTTTGTTTGTTTTTCTTCTGTCAACCTGTGGTGATCTGAGTAAGAATGTCCCTCATAGACTCAGATGCTGGGCTCCTGTTGGTGGCACTGGTTAGGGATAATGCTTAGGTGTGGCCTTGTTGGAGGAAATATGGCACTGAGGGCAGGCTTCGAGAGTTTAAAGACCTGTGGCATTTCTTGTTTGCTCTCCCTGCTTGTCAAAGTATGAACATCGAGGTATTCCTGTCACCACAATGCTGCCTGCTGCCGTGATTCCCCTCTGGACCACAAGCCCAAATAAAGTCTTCCTTCTATTAGTTGTGTTGGTCATGGTTTTTTCTTTATCACAGCAACAGAGAATAACTAATGCCCAATCCAGATTGGTCTGTCTAGGTCTCTCCACATTAGGAGGTGGAAGTGACTTGTAGAGGAATTCAGTTGTTTAAAAAATTTTTTTAAAAAAAGATTTATTTATTATGTATACAGCATGTATGAGTGCAGGCCAGAAGAGGGCACCAGATCTCATTACAGATGGTTGTGAACCACCATGTGTTTGCTGGTTGAACTCAGGACCTCTGGAAGAGCAGTCAGTGCTCTTAACCTCTGAGCCATCTCTCCAGCCCCAGAATTTAGTTTTTGATCTTGGACTTTTATGGCTTCTGGGGATGGGGACTTACGGAGAGTGATAAGTCAGGTGTTGACAATGGACCCAGATCTCCTGCTATGGTGAACTGAGTGATCATGGGGCTTGGGAAGGGTCTAAGGCACCTGCCATCCAATGTATCTTTCTACTTTTATTTTGTTTCCAAGAAAGAATGTGTGTGTGTGTGTGTGTGTGTGTGTGTGTGTGTGTAGACAGCGAGGAAGAGAGAATGCTTAGAGGAGAGGATGCCTCAGCTTTCCTATTGTTGACCTAACCAGAACCACTGAAGAGAAGATAGTATCTATTGGACACCTTGGGCTGGTCACCACTGCTAGCTGCAGAAGGCAGTAGTCCCTGCCACTGATGGCATAGCTCTGTCCTGTGCCATGGTGGCCAGGTGAGCAGTTTTGGGATTCTGCCCACACTCTGCTTTCAGGATCATGCCTGTTGTTGGTACCAACAGAGTCCCCCAACCTCATTTGATTTTCTTTTGTATTGGATAAATTATTTGATCCACTTAATAGTAATTCTCCTTCTTCTGTGAACTAGTCCTTCATAATGTCACATGATGGGAAGCATCAATTGTCAACTTGACAGAATCTAGAGTCATCTGGGAGTTGGGCACACCTGTGAGGGATTATCTTGGTTAGTTAATTTATGTGGGAAGACCCATTTAAACTGCGATGGGTCCATCATCTGAGGATCCCTGCTTATATAAAATGGAGAGAGCAGACTAGCAGGAACAGCACACATCCACCCATGCCCCTGTTTCTGGATTTTGGATGGGCTACGTGTGGCAGCTTCTTCCAGTACCTGCTGCCCTGATGTCCCCACTACGATGGTGTGTAGCCTGGAACTGTGAGCCAGAAAAAAACTTTTCTCCATTAAGTTGCTTCTGTCTAAGTCTCTTCTCACAGCCACAGATGAGCAAATGGAGATGTAGGTTTGAGAACAAAAGGAGTTAATGCTTAAAAAAATATTTGGCAGATGGTAAGCATACAAGAGATCTCGGTTATTGCTTCTTGATCAAGTCAAATGCTCTACTTTTAGCCCCCTCCTCCACTGTTTTGGGTCTTGCTATTTGTCCTAGGTTCCTAGAGTCAGCTGATCATCCTGCTCAGTCTGTGAGTACCTGGGACTACAGGCATGCACCTCACCTAGTTTCAGCTTCATAAGTTATAAAGTGACAGGCACAATGGCCTAAGTCGCTTGCCAAAGTTCCTGGTAGCCTTCAAAGCTTGAAAATTTGTATACTGTGCCTATGATGTCTATGTGATATAAATAGACATATGTATGCATATGTACATATATATCATATATAACCAAATGCTTGTTCAATTAATTAATTAATTAATTAATTAATTAGTGGTGTTGGGGAATCGAAACCAGGGCTTCACACATGCCAACCACATGTTCTACCACAGAACTGGCCCTATATTGCTTTTCTGTCACTCACAGAGTCTCACACATGGCTGTGCATACAACAGTTAATCATGTGCTTGTTAAACGCTTGTTGAATTCTTGATAAATAGTAACATCATTGTCTGCGTGTCTAACGTGATTTATTTTGCATATAAAGAAGTTGATGAGGGTTTAAGTAATATATTCTGTTTTTCCTTGCCTATTCACTCCTTTAAAAATGACGTTTTATGTAATGAACATTTGTGGACTAAACCCTTACTACATCCCAGGAACTGAGCTGAAGGTCAGCAAGGGGAGAAAGCTAAGGTACACAATGGTTCTGGTGCTCAGTGACCTGATTTCCGGGTGAGGAGACAGACACATGGAAGATGGCACCACATCACCCATGTCTACATGTTTCCATTAAGGCAAAGGTGGAGAAGCTTGTCCCTCTGACAGCTGCAAGCCATGTGGGGCATCTGGGCCCAGGGAGTCCTGTGGGGAGGGGTGGGAAGGAAGTCGATGGAAACTACTTTCTAGAGCCTGGAGTGTGCATAGACAGGCTTGGTGGTCCACACCTTGAACTTAAGGCAAGATGATCAGAAGTGAGAAGATTCAGAACCCAAGTCCGAATAGCCACATGCTGCTTCTTATGTATGTAACATTCTGCATTTAAAATATTTTACTAATTCTTTGAGAGATTCATACAATATATTTTGTACATGTTCATTCTCTCTCTCCAGTGCCTTCCATATTTACACCACCATTCTATAGCCACATGATATTGGGTCCTCATTAAAAAAAAAGCCAACAACAAACCCACTGAGTGTAGCATGAATCCTACAGATTCTTAATAATAAAAATCCAGAGTCAGATATTGGGCTGAATGCTGAAAGATCAGAGAAACAGAGCAGTCAGCCACTAGAGACCTTACCTCTACTGAATCCTCAGATCGAAATGGGGGCACTCCTGTCTCTATCTGCCTTATATTTTTCTCTCTGCCCAGCCATATCACTTCCTGTCTCCACCTACCCAGTGCTGGGATTAAAGGAGTCAGATCCCAAGTGCCTGGCCTCTATGTTTATCTAGTGGATAGCTCTGCCCTCTGATCTTCAGGCAAGCTTTATTTGTTAAAGCACAAATGAAATATCACCACAACTGAGTCCAATTTGTACTTCAAAAAGCTGGAAATACATACCACTCTTGGGCATGCATCCAGAGGTCTCTATATCCAGCTGCAGAGATACCTGCTTACCCATGTTCATAGCTGCTCTAGTCACAGTGGCCAGGGAATGGAAACAGCTTGTACAGTTTTCATTTTTAATTAGTTGAAAAAATATATCAGCTTTAACAATTTGTTCTAAAAATTCTCTGTATTATAGTAACAGAATTATATTTTCTATTTTGTAGCATTTAGATATCATCTCACTTGATTAATCATTATAATGACATCTTTTAAGCAGGTGAACTGGCTTATGTTTATAATCTCAAAACTTGGAAGGATGAAGCAGGAAGATCTCTGTGAGTTTGAGGCCAGCCTGGGCTACAGAGTGAGATTCTGTCTCAAAACAAACAAACAAACAAAACTCAGATTGTCTTTTATGTAATGAGTCCATATTATTTAGCAGGTACTATGTTTAAGATCTGACATATAGTATTTCATTTATTCCTAATTAGAACCCCTTGTATAAGAAGCTAATTTACCAAAAAGGGGAGTTAAGCCTTGGGGGAAGCCAGACTGTGTTTGTCCACCCACCCACTGTATTTCCAGTGTCTGGAATGGTGCCTGGCACACATGAAGGACATATGTGATTTTTATTTACTGATCAAAGTGGTGGGACTTACTCTGGGTGGCATGACCAGTAGGCGATGGAGCTGAGTACAAAGATGCCTGATTTTGATGATCAGAGTTTGATATAATGAAAAGCAAAGGAAGTTTACTTGTCCAATGCAGGACAGCTTCGAGTTCAGCCTGCGCCGCTGACTGGTCCCTGCTGGCAAGGGAAGCAGTTTTGGTAGTCACATGCTTCTCCTCCGTCAGATCTGTCATTCGAGCGAGACTGACCAGTTGAAGGCAGATGGCAGAGCAGGGATGCTGCCTTCCTCAGTCAGGGCTGGGGGTGACAAAACCAAATAGGATTGCCGTTGAACACGTTATTTTTGTCTTTTACTTACCAGTTGTCTTTCATCTTTTGTAGTGGCACAGTGGGATTCAGAGAGATCTTATTTTGTGCTGCATCTGTGAGACATGAGAAGGTCTCAGAGTTAGAAATAAACTCTCCGAGATATCTTCCTTCTCTTAGTTTGATCAAATAACTATGTTAAACATATTCTATTATTATTTTAGTTTCTGGTCTTAAGGGTCACTTTGATCAAGGAAAGCTCATGAAAATTTTGAGGTTTTAACTTTCTTCTTTTTAAAGATTTATTTATTTATTATGTATACAGTGTTCTGTCTGCATATACACCTGCAGGTCAGAAGAGGCCACCAGATCTCATTATGGATTGTTGTGAGCCACCATGCGGTTGCTGGGAATTAAACTCATGACCTCTGGAAAAACAGCCAGTGCTCTTAACCTCTGAGCCAGCTCTCCAGCCCCTTATCTTTCTTTCTAGAGAACTTTTGAGGTCTTTGAGTTTTAAAGGGAGTCTTACTCCCTTAGAAGAAAAGGGCCAAGAGATAGCTCGGTGTACAAAGTGCACAGGCGTGAGGACCGGAGGTCACACCCCCAGAATCTGGGTGTGGTAGAGCATACCTGTGACCCAGTGTGGAAGGGGTGGGCAGGTAGAGCTTTGGAGTTTGCTGGCCAGCCAGTATAGTCAACTGACCAGTCTTAGGTTTGTTGACAGGTCTCAAAAACTTAAGTGGACAGTGTTGTGGTTTGATTGAGAAATGTCACAACACTCTCCTGTATTTGTTCTCAGTTGTTGTTGTTGTTGTTTGGGGAAGTTATGGCAGTTTTAGGAGGTAGAGTGCTGGGGAAGTATGTCACAAAGTATAGACTTTGAAGGTCTATAACCTCGCCTCACTTCCTGCTCTCTCTCTCTCTGCTTCCTGTGTGTTGATAAAAATGTGACCAGATAACTTCCTGCTCCTGTGGCTTCCCCGCCGTTGTGAACTTTAGCTCTCTGGAACTTTTATTTAGTCAAAACAAACTCTTTCTTTCTTTTTTTTTTTTTTTTTTTTTTTTTTGTTTTTCGAGACAGGGTTTCTCTGTGTAGCTTTGCGCCTTTCCTGGAACTCACTTGGTAGCCCAGGCTGGCCTCGAACTCACAGAGATCCGCCTGCCTCTGCCTCCCGAGTGCTGGGATTAAAGGCGTGCGCCACCACTGCCCGGCTAAACTCTTTCTTTCTTAAGCTGCTTTGGTCATGATATTTTATCACCCCAATAGGAAAGTCATTCATACAGAGGGCTGGAGAGGAGGCCATGAGATATTGACCTCCACACCGTGACATGCACGCAGGTACACATGCACCAAACACATATGTACTCACCTTTTGCATACACACATGCACACAAGTGGGCACCCACAAACAATAGTGTTCTCTTTAGCAAACTCAGTTGGCTAAATCAGCAAACGGTTACTAATAATCCCTGAGAAGCCTGATCTTGGTTTTGTACTGAGGACACAAGGTGCTAAGCACAGCTCTCACTTACAAGGCGGAGAAGTGGAGACGGACCTATGGGCAAATCACCACTGTAGTTGCTGTATGTGAGAGCCTCAGAGGCGGGGATAGAAAAGTCACAGATGCTTAAAGAAGCAAAAACTGAGGCCTCACAGGGTTTCTAAGGATCAGTCACTGGAGGATGATGGTAACGATGACTGCCTTCCAGGAGGTGTATAAACATCTGCTGAGCATGAAGGGATGGGCATGGTGCAGTCCCACCGGGGTCCTCTCCATTCTGCACACCGTCACTTTGATCACCCAGCAGTTCTCCAGCTTTTACAGGCAGAGTCAGCACCGCATGGAGTGTTATGACCTGTTTCATATGCACCAGCTGCAAGAGCTCGAGTCCTAATTGGCTGAGATGGCTCTCAGGTGGAGGAGCTGCTGCCCGTGCGTGCCCTTTCTTCTGCTGGTGTTGGTCGGCTGGGTGCGTGCACCACCCGCCCATACTTGTCCTGGGTCTAGGCACTCGGGCACTCATCTGTCTTGAGCTCGGGGATGTGACTCAATCTCCCTGCAGCGTGGTCTCTTCCTGAGCTTCACCTCGTTTCCAGCCTATTGTTCAAGCCAAGCTGAGATCATCTCTTGTTACTCTGAGGATATGTGTAAGGGTCTGTGCAAACACCAGTGTGAAGGCCTCCTGGGTGAGGCTGGTTATCTCCATCTGTGAGGAGGGAGAAGGATCTCTGGGATCCAATAGCACTCACTTACCTGAGTAACTCCTCTGTGCCTCTCTCTCTCTCTTGCTTTCTCTCTCTGTCTCTGTGAGTGAGTGTGACTGTGTGTGAGTGTGTGTGTGTAAGAGGACAATGTCAGGTATCTTGCTCAATTTCTCTCTACCTTCTCTTTTTGAGACAGACTCTTTTTGAGACAGTCACTCAGTGTCTCTGGGGCACACTGATTTGGCAAGACAGATTCCCCAGTGAACCCCAGAAGCCTTCCCGTCTCTGCCTCCTCGCTTCTGGGATTACAGGTGCATGCCGCAGCCCCCAGCTCTTAACATGGGTGCTGGGAATCTGGACTCTGGCCCTCATGCTTGTGGGGGTAACACTTTGGATGGAGCCATCTCCTCAGCCCCTCACTCTCTGCTTTTGATCCCCAATTTTAGTTCCCTTTGCTAGACAGAGTCTATGATCTTCACCGACACAGCAGGCCTGTGTTAGGTGTGAGAGATCCAGCACCACAGCTTGTCTTCTGATTTGAAGCAGAAAGCAGGCAGCAACTATTCCCATCCCTGAACCAGCAACGCTCGGGAATTGGATCTTGAAAATGAGTCGCCGAAACATTTTCTTTCCAAACATCTGCAGGTTGTTAGCTTGATTTATTTTGAATTAAAAAATCTTTTTGAGTTGGCTGACAGCTTATTTTAATTCCCAGCTGTTAAAATGTTTCAGCAGTTGGAAGGGGACTGTGCCTGTGGCTTTTGATGTGGTGGGAAGCAGTTGGGCACTCAGGTACACCTGTGGGACCTGCCCCTTCTCATCATAGCCCTCCACAGTTTTATTCCTTCTGTTTAAGAGCCCAGTGCTGTGAGCCTTTGTTTATGGTATTTGCTTGGGTCCTTGGCCTGGTGGCTAAGGCAGTTCAGCTCATATTCTATGATGTGGTGGATTTTATCCAGCCTGTAATGCTTTGCGGATGCCTTAGATTCTTTGTGGGACACTTTGTGGGAACAAACAAATGCACAAATAAGTTAGTTTATATTTAATTAATATTTCTCTCTCCTTCCCAAAATTTGCTGAATTAACTTTCTGTTCAAAGTGATTCTCATACATGCTTTGAAGATTTGTGGCTTGGTAAAGAGCCTCGACTTATTCTTTACTTTTCTTGGTTCTGAATGAACATCTTTTATTTTTACTGCAATTTTTGGGCAGGGGACCCAAGGACTTCTTCCATCCCCTTCCTCACAACCTTCTGTAACACACATAGCTACCACCACTGCCACCTCCTCCTGTTATGGCCACCAAACACTGCTCCTGGCCACCTCAACGCCCCTAGAATTCTGCCCTGTCAATTCACCTACTGCCTGGTTTCCCCAAAGAACTATCTACACTGGCTATTTTTATACTTCGCTCACTTTATGCCTCAAAGATTTTCAGATCCCTGTGGTTTGCTCTGCCATTCTGTGGCAGTGAGCTCTCAAAGCTCATTTGTAAATTTTTTTTTTAAAGTTGATTCTCGCTTATTAATTAAGTCTTTGCTTGTCACATGACCTCCATGTGTCTGCATGGAAGAGCATCGTGAGACCAAACCCAGGGATCACAGGTTGTAGCACTGAACGAGGGAGTGAAGATTTAGGTGGGCACTGGAGTTCATGCTGGTCCTAAGCTATGTTCAACTTGTAAGGAAATAGATTCCTGCTAAGACAGAGAATGCGGACGAGGAGCTCTCCGAAGATTTCAGCACCAGTCTGGAAAGGAAAAGCTGCTGTGGACACGAATTAGGATAATGGAGAGGAGACTTGGGTAGAAGGCACAGGTCAGGAAGACTGAAGGGGGTCGGAGGTACAGCAGGAGAGTGATGACCACAGAAGGAGAGCGGAGGGCACAGCCACCTCACTGACGCCTTCGTTTTTACCCTTCAGATTCTATTTACAGTTTCTCTTTCTTGAATATCCTTTGTTGGTCCTTTGTTTTTATAGAACTTCGTACTTTTTTGTTAGAACACTTTCAGAATGTTTTTCATGAAATCTGTCTTCTTTCCTCCCTTCTGTCCCCATTAACATGTTATCAATCTGGTCTCTTTTTAATGATGGGTATAATGCTTGTTCTTTTTTAAAAACTTCATTTTATGTTCTGATTCTGGTTCTACACAATCTGTTTAGGTGTATATTTGTTGTGAAAAATGCTGTTTGATTTTCATAGTTTTATAAGTTGGGTTTTTAACCTAGGGAAGTAATGATTTCATTGTCGCATCTTTTGACAGATACTCTGTTCCTATTTCTGTCTGTCTTTTACAGCTCTGCCCATCTCCCCCTTTTTGTGTGTGAATTCATGTGATGTAGGCACACGTGTGTGTGTGTAAAGGTACAGACACTTGGAAGTCAGAGGAGGACAACTGGTGTCTTTATCACTCTCCTCCTTATGTCTTTGAGGCAGAGTCTCTCCCTGTACCTGGAGCTCATGTTTTTCAGAATGGTTGGCAGCCAGCAATCTCCAGCCAGCCATCCTCTTGTCTCTCTACCTGCAGCACTGAGGTTACATTTGTGAGATAAAGCCTGGCTTGTTACATGAAGGTCCTAGGATCCAGACTCAGGTCTTCATGGTTGTGTGGCACGTGCTCCTAACCACTGAGCCATCTCGTCAGTCCCTCGCCAGCATTGTGAAGATGCTAATTTAAAGAGCATCTTCAAAGATTCCTTTTGGAAGTTCTGGGATGAGCTGGATGTGGTGGTGTATGCCAATAATCCTGACACTTTTGATGATGAAAGAAGTTGATTTTGAATTTGAGGGTAGATTGGGATACATAGCAAGTTAAAAGACAGTATGTGTTACATGGTGAAACCTTGTCTCAAAAACAACAAGAAAACAAAACAAAAATCAAAATCAAACAAACTTCTGGGTTGGAGTACAAAAGTCTGCATTTTTGATATCTACACTAGAACTACACATTCTGTAAGGATTTGGATACTGCTGGGCTGCAGAATGAGCCACACTGGGGAACACTGGACCTGAGGGACTGGCAGTACTTTGCCTTTTATGACAACATCACCCCTTAGCTGACTTTGTCTCCTAGTGAGCAACTCTTGGCTTTGGATTTGTAAATTTCTCCTAACTCATCTCTTTTGAAGGATTATCACAGAACTGTAGACTCTTTAGAGACCCCCACAAAGGATGGAGGGAATTAGCTGGAATTTGCATATAAATGGGGAGGTTCTCTAAGGAAAACCTGCCTCCATCATTTCTAATGTTCTAATCTTTTGTCTTGCTTTTATTTAAAAAAATTTCCATACAATATATATATTTTTATTTTTTATTTTATAATTTGATTTAATTTTACATATCAGCCACAGATTCCCCTGTTCTCCCTCCTCCCGCTTCGATTCCCCTCTCCCCAGCCTACCCCCCCATTCCCATCTCCTCCAGGGCAAGGACCCCCTGGGGATTCAGCTCAACCTGGTAGATTCAGTCCAGGCAGGTCCAGTCCCCTCCACTCAGGCTGAGCAAAGTTTCCCTGCATAGGCCCCAGGTTCCAAACAGCCAGCTCATGCACATAAGGAGGCTTACCTTGTCAGAGGAAGGAATGGGGTGGGTTGGGGGAAGGCTGGAGGAGCAGGAGGAGGTAGAAGTGGGATCTGTGGTTGTATGTAAAATGAATAAAAAATTCCTTAATAAATAAATAAATAAAAAGCATTAAAATGGTTTTTGTGTTTGTTTGTTTTACTTTTAGTTTACTCTATAGAATACAAAAAAGAGCTGGCTCTTTGAGGAATCGCTGAGGTAAATTGGTCACAACCCAAGTTTAGGAAGTTATTAAGGGAATATAGTAATAAAATGACTCCTAATGACATGTTGCTGTATCCAAGATCAGTGTCTCACTCAACCCTCATCAGAGAAGCTTCTTCTTGCAGTAGAAGAGCATGACCACAGAGACCCACAACAGGACAATGTGCAGAAGGTGAGGGACATCAAAACACTCAATCCGAAATGGATGTCTTTATCAACCCCCATCAGGGATCTATGAGGAAGAAAAGACAGAAATATTATAAGAGACAGAGGTGGTGGGTGAGTCCAAGGAAAAAGGTGTCTTTCAACACAACAGACTGATCCATGTATGAATCACACAGACACAGCACACACAAGATCAGCACAGATTCAAGCCAGACGAGGTCCCAGCACTGAGACAGGGAAGCAGACACAGGCTCCCACCCTAACTAAGAAGTTATCTGTAATTGATGCCTGCTGGCAAAGGGAAATCCGTTTTCTCCAATGGAGTGTCACTGGATATATATCAACCACACTCCAGGGCAGGCCACGTGCCCAGGAGAGAAGTTGGAGTTTGGTTTGTGTGTGTGTGTGTGTGTGTGTGTGTGTGTTGTTGTGTGTGTTTGGGGGGAGACTTTGGGAGCTTTTTAGCTTTTTTTGCCTTACTGGTCTTTTGTTTGTTTTGATTTTTTGTGTGTTTTAGGTTTGGGTTTGCTGTTGCTGTTGGGGTTCTTTGTTTAAGAGACAGAGAAAAGACATAAAATTGAGTGGGTAGTGGGGTGAGAAGCTGGGATGAGCTGGGAGAGGAGAAAACCTGATCAAAATGTCAGCAGAGCCTGGTACATTCAGTAGAGGCAGGTTCAAGCCCCTCCCCCTGGATCTAGGCTGTGCAAAGTGTCCCCTTGTAGGTATTGGGCTCCAAAAAGCCAGCTCATGCACCAGGGATGGATCCTGATCCTACTGCCAGGGAGCCCCTTAAGCAGATCAAGCTACAAAACTATCTTGCTTATGCAGAAGGCCTAGTCCAGTCTTGTGGAGACTCCACAGGTGTTAGTCTAAAGTTCATGAGTTCCTACTAGTTTCGATTGGTTTTCTCTGTAGGTTTCCCCATCATGATCTTGACTTCCCTTGCTCATAGAATCCTTCTTCTCTCTCTTCCACTGAACTCCTGGAGCTCGGCCTGGTGCTTGGCTGTGGATCTCTGCATCTGCTTCCATCAGTTATTGGATGGAGGCTCTATGATGACAGTTAGGGTATTCACCAATCTGATTACTGGAGTAAGCCAGTTCAGGCACCCTCTCCACTATATATAAAGAATTCAAGAAACTAGACATCAAAATACTGAACAATCCAATTAAAAAATGGGCTACAGAGCTAAACAGAGAATTCTCAACCAAAGAATCTCAAATGGCTAAAAGATATTTAAGGAATTGCTCAACATTTTTAGTCATCAGGGAAATGCAAATCACAATGACTCTGAGATACCATTTTACACCTGTCAGAATGACTAAGATCAAAACTACAGAAGACAGCTTATGTTGGAGAGGATGCAGAGCAAGGGGAATACTCCTCTACTGTTGGTGGGAGTGAAAACTTGTACAGCCACTTTGGAAATCAGTATGGCAGTTTCTCAAAAAATTGGGAATCAATCTTCCGCAAGACCCAGCTATACCACTCTTGGGTATATAAGGAATGCTCAATCATACCACAAGGACACATGCTCAACTATGCTCATAGCAGCATTATTCATAATAGCCAGAACCTGGAAACAACTTAGATGCTCCTCAACTGAAGAATGGATAAAGAAAATGTACATAAACATTTTAATGCTTTTTAAATGTCATGCAAGGATTTGGTCTTAATGATGGTGGAAATTCTGTAATTTAATATAATATGTTTCTGTAAGTTATATTCCTCCAATAATTTTAACACAAGCTTACAACATGTAAAGTTGTTGACTTGCTTCTCATCTGTTTCCAGCATTTCTTTCTCCCCGTTTTGTGTAGAATACTTATCTTTTTAATTGGTGTACTATTGCTTTGGTGTTTGGTATTTAAATGTTATACCTATTGTGAGATCCTGGGCTTGTAGTTGGGAATGTTTAACATGTATGAATAAATAACACTTCAGACAGAAACAGGAGAGATGGCTCAGTAAAGTGCTTGGTGTGTAAGCATGTAGAAATGATTTTACTCTCCAGCGCCCACAAAAGAGCTGGGCGTAGCGTCATGCATGTTACCCCAGCCTTGGGGAGCAGGGACAGGGGATCCCTGGTTCACTGGTCAACCAGTGTAGCTGAGTCAGCTCCAGGTTCAGTGAGAAAGATGCTATCTTAAAAAATAAGGTGGGAAGTGATAGAGGAAGACTCGATTTTGACCTCTGACCTCTGCATGTACTGTTCATGTGTCTGTGCACGCATGTGCACACACACATTAGGATGAATAGTGATATCTTGACTAATTTATAATGTATGATCTGATGGCTGTAAATATATCAAAGGTGGAGGTAAGTAAGAAGCTGGTGTTAATGGTGACAGATATCATACCAACTGTGTTAACTCTTGCCATCTCCTTTCTGAAAACACTGTTCGTACTCAAGTCATCTGAGATAAGTGTCATTGTCCCAGCTTGGCAGAGGGGAAATAGAAGCTCAGAGGATAATCTGACCTACTGACATTCACCTACAGCGTGTAGGCATGATTCTAGCTGCTGACTCCACTGTCTACTGCCCCACTCTATTGTGCGGCTATGATGCTCAATTCAGTATAGATGCCAAACACACCCCAACAGGTTTTGGCTGGTGAAAATTCTCTAGGATACAGCATACCTACATATCATTCTACATTTGTCAAGCCCCATAAAATGGGGCTGGGGATGTAGTTGAGAGGTAGAGAGTTTATCTAGCATGTGAAAAGGCCTCAGCTGAGTCCCCAGCGCTGGGAAAACAAATGCCTAGGAACCCATAGACTCCACAGTCCTAAGAGTGAGTGCTCATGAACTATGGACCCTGGGTGACAGTGAGACATCACTGTCGACTCACCCACAGCGCACTCTGATAGCACAAGAGGCTCATGTTTAAGAGCCAGAGCATGTGGGACATACATTCACTCCTCAGTTTTGCTGTAAATCTAAAACTGACGAGGGGAAAAATGAAGTCGAAGAGAATTTACTCTGATCCTGATGAGAAACGGACTTTTCTGGAGCTATTAGTGTTTGCATGGCTGATGACTAAGCATAGTTTTGGGCTGTGGAAATGCAGAGAGAGAGACAGAGAGAGACAGAGAGACAGAGAGATACATACACACATACATACATACACACATACATACATGCACACACATACATACACACATACATACATACAGACAGACAGTAGGCACTTAGGGATTTCTAACCCTTGCCTGGCACTCACCTCCTGGGGCTGCTTCGATTCCTCTTTCCCCATCAGCTCTTTCGGCTCAGTTCTCATCCCTCATGTACTTACCCTGACTCTCACCCTTCCTGCTGGTGTTTCAGCATTCACAAGGTAGCCACCAGATGGGAGAAATTGAAAAACAAGCTGTCATTGATTGTTCTTATGAGTTACACACCCAGGCCTCGGCGGGACTCTGCTCTGAAAGCCTGGCTTCAACCCCACTGGGAAAATCCCATGGCTGGAGCGGTGCACAGGAGATGGGCGTGGGGGTGGGGCCTGGGGTCTAATTTGTTCTTTAAGTTTACCTAATGGTTCGCGAGGGTGCAACCATCCAGCTGAGTGCATGTGATACATTCTCCTAGGCAACTGAGCTCACCGGATAATTCTTTGGAAACTGTGCTCAGGAATGGGACAAGCGGCATGAATACGTTTATGAAGGGAGTCACTTCTGTGTCTGGTCAAAGACCGAGGAAGGCATTCCCACTTTGGTGCAACTTGTACATCTGTTTGGGGTGAACCAGCACACACTGAGTGATTTTCAAAGCAGCTGGAGGGAGTTTCTCAGGACTTGAGGTACTATTTTCCCACGTTGCAAAGGCATGGAGAAGTCCGGGTTGTTTGTTCTTTGCTTGCCCAAGGGTAGAAATTTAGGGGAAAGGGTCAATTATTCTTATCCTACAAAAGAAAATTTATCCATCAGTTGTTAAGTAAAGGAGCTTTAGAGTGTACAAAAGGGCAGGAGCAGCTGTTAAGTGCTTATCAGCATTTACCCACCCCAGCCCGAAGCCCTGTGGAGGGACATGGGCCTCAGGTGTATGTGCCATTTTGAAGGTTTCTTTTGTCGAAGCATCTTCTAATTCCAGTGAACATACACACTCCAAAACCATCATGCAGAATTGAGAGAGAGAGAGAGAGAGAGAGAGAGAGAGAGAGAAGAGAGGAAGAGAGAGAGAGAGAGAGAGAGAGAGAGAGAGAGAGAGAGAGAGAGAGAGAGAGAGAGAATATGAATGAATGAAATAGTCTTTCATTTTCTGTTCTCCATATCTGGGAAGACGAGGTCTTTAATTCTTTAATCTGGGTGACAGTGGCTTGGCCTTTTGAATTTAGCCCCAGATGAACCTCACAATGAGCATGTGAGTTTTGAACCCATGCACTGGTGAGCTACCTGGGCATCTGGGGTCCCTGAATAGTACCAGGGCAGATGCTGGCCTGAGCAATGAGCTGCATCCATCAGCTCTAGTGGAGTACTGGTGAGAGCTGGCATGCAACCACAATGCCCCCCAATTTCCTTTTTCTGTTGGCAGTGGCCGTGATAGGTCAGGTTAAGGCATCTGGGAATCCATAGAGACCAGAGTGACAGAAGGCAGAGCTGCCCTATGCCCGCCAACTGGTCTGTGTTTCCTCAAGAGAGAGAAACTTTCTCTTGTAGCATGGGGAAGTGATGGGAATGCCCCAAGATTTTATGGATCACTTTTCACTTTTCCAGATGCAAAAAGTGGGGCCATAACAGTCTTGAGAACATGTTGAGAGTATCCTCCGGGAGGGGTAATTCACAATAGATAAGCTATGTGTTTGCTCCAACATTGGCTCCTTCATCTCACCGTGGGGGTGTTGAGTGAGGCCACAGGCAGCTGGAAGGACTCATTGATTTGACCTAATTATTCCCCATGTAGACCTGACTCATCCTAGCGGGCTCTTCTTCAAAGGAAACGAGAGCCAGATTGCCTCCTTGGCAGCAATGAAAAACAAATGCTATCCATGGAATGGCCGTTAGGTTGAAAAAGACGCAACCTGCCTTTGGGCCCAGCCAGGATTTAATGATGTTACCCAGAATAGAGGGCTGGAAAGAGAGCAGTGTCAGTTCTGACATTCCAGCTTTCTAAAAATGCTCTTAATAAAATTAGCTTGCCCTAGGATGCCATGGACAAAAGTAACTTGGAACCCAGGGAAGAATGGAAGCCTTGGGGGTGTTTTTGCTGTTTTCATTAATGATCAACTAAATCCTGATGGGTACCACAGGGGACTTTCACAGAGGGACCTTATTATTTCGTAGTCCTCTTGGATACTCTGTTAAAGAATTAAGAAAATCTCTCTCTCTCTCTCTCTCTCTCTCTCTCTCTCTCTCTCTCTCTCCTCTCAGGAGATGGGTGAATGGAGAAATAATTGAAAGGGCTCCCCCTTTGCCATTAAACAAATCAAACACAGAACAGGACAGAAAGCATGCAATTCCTTCCGTGAAACCTTAAAACAAACTGCCTTCATCCAAGGATGTATTTCTGAATGCTGCAAGTTCATCTTGGACCATCATACCACCTGTCTGTATTGAAACCTGGATGAGAATTGAGGAGAAACCCCAGTTAGTAGGACAAACATAGAGTCCCCAAGCTTGACTCCTAGAGCCCATGAAAAAGTTGGACATGGAGGTACACACTTGGAATCCCAGCTCCAAGATGGTAGAGGCAGGCAGGACTCTGGGGCTCATTGACCAGCCAGCTTCCTACACCATGGGCTCTAGGCCAATGAGAGACCCTGTTTTAAAAAACATGGAGGATGGCTTCTGAGGAAGGACACCCGAGGTAGCATCTGGTTGTGTGCATGTGCACACATCTACACCTGTGTACACAGCTGAATCCATTCACATGTGAACACACACACATGACAAGGAAAAGAAATACATCTGAGAGCAATCATGTGTCTCATCCCTGTTCCCACCTTCTTGCTGGAGAGTTGAGCCCGAGAACATCACAACTCTGAAGAACATGGGAAAGATGTGTATTCAGGTGAATGGCCCTTTCACCACTATAGTTTTGTGCCTTGTGGAGGCAACTTCAAAAGTCTGTCTGTTGTGGCTAGAATCTTCAGGAAAACCATGTTTGATCTTAAAATGGGTCCTGTTGTGGAGGTGAAGAGGGAAATCCCATGGCCACTTATAAAAAGATCTGCCGTCCAGTCAAACCTTTCCACACCATGACTGCCCAGTGAGTAAGCATGCTGCTGAGATTCGCGTCCTGGCACACCCACCTGTGTTTACATCTCTTCCTGGTGTTGGAGCCAGAGCCTGGGGTTCCTTTTGAAGCATTTCTGAAAATACCTTGGGTTTGTGCTCCTCTGGGCTCTGTAATAACAAACTGGCTCTGTGGCATGCCTAGTGTTTACCTAATTGGTGGGAGGACTTTTTAATATCAAAAAGAAAACATTCCCGAGCGTCCCACATAGGTAAGATGCGGTTTGTTGTGCTATGATTTTTGGGGTGGGGAAAGGATGAAGAAAAGAAAAACAATCCAGTTTCTTTTTTGGGCTAAAGTGAAGGGCAGGGTGGGGGTGGGTGAGCAAGAAAGAACTGAGCACGGGGTGAGGATGGGGAGGTGGGGGTGGAGATGAAGGCTCCACAGATGTTGTTTTAGAGGGAGTCATGACTGAGCCTGTGTTTCTTTGGCAGTTAGCTCCAAAAATAGATTAGTAGTGAGAAGCAACTGGTTCCTGATGCTTATCTGAGGGTCAGTTAATACCACTTCCAACTGCTGGGGTGAGGAATGGGGCAAGCTATGTATCTAACAGAGAAAGATTGCTATACTTTGTGGTGCCTTGTGTTAGATTTCATATGGTTGTTTTCTGGCCAAAGCTATTAGCTAAGTAAAAGGAATTTGCCCAAGGATAAGAGGGGGTGGTAGTCTACAGTGGTCATTTTGAATACATGTGCATGTGTGTGAATAGGGTGTGTTTACTCACTATAGAGTCCATGCTGGTCTTGAACTCGTCATGTTCCTGTCTCAATCTCCCTACTGATGTGATTGCAGACATGTACCACCATGCCCAGCTGAATACCATGTATTGCCATTAAAAAATTTTTTTTTTAACAGGCTGGCTTTGAATTCCAAAAATGACTTTGAACTTCTGAACTTCCTGCCTGCATCTCAGAGTTCTGGGATGATAGGTGGCCACCACCATGCATAGCTTGGCATCTATCTGTCTGTCTATATATCTAATATGTTTGAGTATTTTGCCTGAATGTATATCAATGTATATTGTACATTAGATTATTTTTCCCAAGCATATAAGCTGCACCACATTTGTGCAGTATCTGCAGAGGTCAGAAGAGGGCATTGGACTGGAGTTACAGACAGTTGTGAGTTGCCGTCTGGATGCTGGGAATCCAACACAGGTCCTCTGGAAGAGCAGCCAGTGCTCTTAACTACTGACCCATCTCTTCAGACCCCTGGAATCTATTTTAATTGGCTACTACAGAGGCACTGAGGGATGGAGATGGAGCAGTGACAGCAGGCGTGCGTGTGTGTGTGTGTGTGTGTGTGTGTGTGTGTGTGGGAGAATACACTAAAGAGTGATTAGGAGTAGACACATGCTGTAATGGGAGAAGTCAGAACTCTACCTCCCTTACAGATCTCAGGATGGGCAACTTGGGGGCCAGAAAGCTCCCAGAGCTTCCTATACTGCCTAGAAAAGTTGGAGGCCATGGGTGCTGTGTGTATGTGTACATGAGGTAACAAACCACTCTACGTTGTGCTGGTAAACTATTTGTTACCTCAATTTCATTTCTTAGTTCCTACGAGTAGCATTTGCCAAAGGCTCTCCCAAGGCTTGGCTCTGCCAGAAACCAAGAGAGTCCCAGCAGGGCAGGGGCATCAGGATTGGTGGAGGAGCACCAAGGGTGAGGGTGGGGTTGGTGGGAGAGTGTCGAGGTAGGAGTATGGCCTCAACACTTAACAGATGCACTGGTGTGACTTCTTGTCCAGATGCGTCTAGTTCAGTGTGTCTCTCTAGGGTGAAGGCAGGGCTAGAGGCCTTAAAGGCGAGCACTCAGGCATCCTTGCCACGAGCTGCAGGGACTTGCAATGAACATTGTAGACTGGGTGTGTTTCAAATGGAAGCTGCGGACTGCATTTTAGTCCCTAGGGCACTGCACTTCTTGAGTTATTCTATCTGGCTTGCAGGTTCAGGCCCAGCTTGAAACAGCGCTGGGCTTTGATGCCCACACAAGAGCACAATCTTTTGGTTGGCCGCTTGTTGTGAGCCTCATGTCCTGGGATTACTGCAGGAAGTCATAGGGCAGGCATCGATGACAAGGGCTGAGGTGGTGAGGGGGGCCACATGGAGATGTGAGCTGGTCCCTTCACTTTCTTGGCAGTTGAAGGGCAGTGATGTAGTGCAGCTTTTAGTATATTTTGTAGACACTTATTGGGCATCTACCCTGGGTCAAGCTGAGTTTAAGGTTTAGCAACACATTTAACAGCCACCAAGGACTTTATATTTGGTTAACATTTGTCTCCCCTTGTTTGGCTCAGCTGGTCAAGGTCAGAAATATTGTTCATTATTTTCCTGTCCCTGGATCTGATAGATGCTCTGGTCCATAATGGGTGTTTAGTTACTTTTCTCATCACTATGGCCAACAACTGACAGGAAGCAACAGGAGAGGCACTCGTTTATCTTAGCTTACAGTTTGGGTGACACAGCTCATTGCAGCGGGGAAGGAATGGGGCCAGAAGTGTGAGGTGGCCAGTCACACTGTGTGCTGATAGTAAGTGTGAGGTGGCTAGTCGCACTGTGTGCTGAGAACAAGCAGAGTGGGCAGGACATGGGGCCAAGGAATAAAATCCGACTTTTTCCTTTTTCCATTTTTTTTTGTGGTACATGTCTGTGTGTGATGTGTACATTTTTGCGTATGTGTGGTGCACTTGTGTATATGTTCATGTGTATATGTTCATATATATGAGGCCCAGGACTGGTGCTGGGAGTCCTCATCTGTTGGTCTTGCACCTGACTCACTGAGGCAGGCTCTTGCAATAAAGCCCAGAGCTCCCTATATGGCTAGTCTTGCTATCTAGCTTGCTCTGGGCATCCTGTCTCCGCCTCCTGAGGCTGGAATTATAGTTGGACTGCCTGGCATTCAGATGGGTTCTGGGGATATGAACTCTGGTCTTCGTGTTTGGGTGCCAAGTGCTATAACAGTTCAACTAGCTTCCCAGTTCCCATGCTTGCCCTTTCCCCTCCAAACAGCCTTGTCTTACATAACCATGTGATCCCTTCTAGTGTAATTCTTAGAATTCTGGTCTCTCTTTCATGGCAGGCAAATGGTTTCCCACTAGCACGTATTATGCTCCATAGAAGCTTCCTTTTCACTGTTTTATATACATCATAAAAATATTGCATGGAATATAGTATGCTATAAGTAACCGTCAAATGAATACATAAAATTGGAATCAGGACAAAAGATCTTGTCTATAGCAGTCAGGTTAGGTAAACCCTTGCTGCAGTAACAAGACAGGAAATCTCCACTTCTAGCAGATTTAGGTTTGTTTCTCTTTGCACAAAGACAGCTGTGGGTCTCGCAATTTTCTAATCCAGCTTCTTTCCCGGGGGTAACTTATGGATCCAGTCTAGTTGTGTCCTACAGATGTCTTGTCTGGAACATGAAACTTTTGAGTTGCTGTGGTATGAGAAGAGAGGAAAAGAGGTACACACCAACTCACAAATGCTTTGGTTTTGGTGTGAGCCAGATCATTTCTGTTCACAGCTTGTTGGTATCAAGGCTGAGAAATATAGGTGAATATGTGGGCATTTGGGAGGCATGTCCCACCAAGCACAGAAGCCAGTGTATGAGTGCTATGCTAGCTGTAGAGAGTAGCTCTTGGTATTTTTGCAGTCTTACCACTTCAGCCCACACCACCCAGCTTCAACAGGGCAAGATCTGCATTGCTTTCCTGGCCTCAAATCTATATTGAGAAGCTAGAAATGGCTTTGGATCCTACAGAGATGGAACCTGTCAGCAAGGAACTTAACTCCACATCAGGGAGGGATTCAAAGTTTAATAAGACAAACTACTGTCTCCCCACCTAGACTAAGCTTGTTAGAGGAGGCATTGGCTCAAATGAGGAGTGTCAGGAGCTGGTGTGTGAGCCCCTTAATTCCTTCACTGCTCAGCTGATGTGATATGAGTCTCACTGCTCAGCTGATGTGATGTAAGTCTCACTGCTCAGCTGATGTGATATGAGTCTCACTGTCAGCTGATGTGATAGGGTCTCCTCACCGCTCAGCTGATGTGATAGGGGTCTCCTCACTGCTCAGCTGATGTGATATGAGTCTCACTGCTCAGCTGATGTGATAGGGGTCTCCTTCACTGCTCAGCTGATGTGATAGGGGTCTCCTCACTGCTCAGCTGATGTGATATGAGTCTCATGTCAGCTGATGTTAGGGTCTCTCAGTGCTCAGCTGGTTGATAGGGTCTCCTCACTGCTCAGCTGATGTGATATGAGTCTCACTGCTCAGCTGATGTGATAGGGGTCTCCTCACTGCTCAGCTGATGTGATATGAGTCTCACTGCTCAGTTGATGTGATAGGGGTCTCCTCACTGCTCAGCTGATGTGATAGGGGTCTCCTCACTGCTCAGCTATATATATGATCTCACTGCTCAGTTGATGTGATAGGGTCTCTCATGCTCAGCTTGTGATAGGGTCTCTCACTGCTCAGCTGATGTGATAGGGGTCTCCTCACTGCTCAGCTGATGTGATATGAGTCCCACTGCTCAGCTGATGTGATAGGGGTCTCCTCACTGCTCAGCTGATGTGATAGGGGTCTCCTCACTTCTCAGCTGATATGGTATGGGTGAGCATTTTCTACTCTGGTTCCCTGAGATGAGTCAGGCTAAACTCTAATTGCCCAGAGTGGCTACTTGCTCATCAACAAATCCATTCTTGACTATTTCCTGCCATTCCCTGTCCTGTCTCCTTACTCCTCTGACAGTGTCTCTTGGGGCCCATTAAAAGTTAACCAATTGCATTTGAATGTGGTTCTTAGGGTCTATATGCATGGGAAAGTCCCAAATTGAAAGAGGTTACCAAAATATAGTGTGTGTGTGTGTGTGTGTGTGTGTGTGTGAGAGAGAGAGAGAGAGAGAGAGAGAGAGAGAGAGAGAGAGAGAGAGAGAGAGAGAGAGAGAGGGAGGAGGGAGGGAGGGAGGGAGGACACGTCACACAGGAGGGGTGGTTGCTTCCATTTTTTTTTTTCCCCGAGACAGGGTTTCTCTGTGTAGCTTCCCGCCTTTCCTGGATCACGCTCTGTAGACCAGGCTGGCCTCTAACTCACAAAGATCTGCCTGCCTCTGCCTCCTGAGTGCTGGGATTAAAGGCGTGCGCCACCATTGCCTGGCAGTTGCTTCTATTCTTTATCGTGTCTTGGACCAAGGAAGCAGGAATGTGATATGTTATTGCTTTTTCTCTCCTCCCTCCCTCTCTCATACCTTTCTTTGCAAACAAATGCCCTGCCATCCCAGTACCATTTGTTGAAAACATGTATTTAGCTGTGTCGGTTCATGTCTACATGTATATTTTTGTGCCAGTGGCATGCTGTCTTGGTTACTATGACTCTGTAGTACAATTTGAATCAGCTACTGTAATACCCCCAGCATGTCCTCAGGATTGCTTTGGCTAGTCAAGATTCTTGATACTTCCATGTGAACTGTAGTTAGCTTTTGTATGTCTCTGCAGAATATCAGTGGGGTATTGTTGGGAATTTTATTGAATGTGTAGACTGCTTTAGATAAAGCAAGTACTTTCACAGTCTCAGTTCTACCAAACCAGCAGCACGGGCAGTCTCTCCACCATCTGGTGTCTTCTGTGTCTTTTCCTAGTGTTTTCTCTGTGCAAGTGTCTCACTTCTTTCTTTTAGGTTTACTCCCAAGAGTTTACTGTTGGGAGGCAGTCATGAATGTGTTGGTTTCTGGCTTTCTTAGCAGCGTGGTTGCTGAGTCTCAGAGAACTGCCGATTCTTACATGTTTATTTCACATCCCACATACTTGGCTGAAAGTGTCTATCAGACCTACGAGCGTTCTGGTAGAGTTGCTGTCTACTGGGGATAGGATCATATTGTCAGCCAATGGGGAGAATTCGAATTATTTCCCCATTTTTATCCCTTTGGTTGCTTTCTTTCTCTTGAGTAAGTAATATGAGTGAAATATTATATTGGAGTTTTATATTGAATAAGAGCCCCAAGAGTGTACATCCTTATCTTGTTCTTGATTTTAGAGGAAATGCTTTCAGTTTTTCCCCTTTTAGCATGATGTTAACAGTGGGTTTGCCTTATACAGACTTTATTGCATTGAAGCACATTGGCTAATTTCCTCAGGGCCTTTTAAATGACGGGATATTTAATTTTGTCAGTGCTCTTTCTGCATCAGTTGAGATGACCATGTGATTCTGTTTATACAATGTATTACATTTATTGAGCTATATAGGCTAACTCATTCCTGCGTTCCAGGAACGATGCCAACTTGATTACGATCTTTTAAATGTATCGTTGAGTTCAGCTTGCAAATATTTTGTTGAGAACCTTTGTATCTATGTTCATCAGAGGACTGGATCTATCGTTTTCCTTTCTGGTTGTGTCTGTACCTGGCTTTGGGATTAGGGCAATACTGGTTTACAAGGAAGGATGAGTTTGGAAGCATTTCTCTCTTTCTATTTTATGGAATGGGTTCAGGAACATTGGTGTTAGCTGTTCTTTAACATTCAAGTAGAATCCATTGGTCAATCCCTCCAGTCCTGTGTTTTTCTTTATTGGAAAACATTTTATGTTACCGCATCAACCTCATAACTTGTTACTGATCTATTTGTTTTTTTTGGGGGGGTATCTTTTTAGTTCAATTTTATTAAGTCATTTATGTCTAAAAATCTATCAAAACTTTTTTCTAGGTTTTATTATTGGAGGGTGAGATGTCAAAATAGCCTATAGTGGACCCTCTGCACCCTCTTCAGTGGTAACTGCTGTAATTTCCTCTGATTCTCTTGATTTAGATCATATTTCACTTTCTTTTGGTTGGTTTGGCTAAATCTGTGTCAATCTTGTTTCTTTTTTCTTTTTTGTAGACAGTGTCTCACTATGTATCCTTGGCTGGCCTGGAGCTCACTCTTTAGACCAGGTTAGCCTGGAGCTCACAGAGATCAGCCCACTCCTGCCTCTCAAGTTCAGGGACTAAAGGTGTGCACCACCCAGCCCAGCCTTCTTTGTCTTCAGGAAACCAGCTCTGTTTGGCTGGCACTTTGTATTGTTCTCTTAGACTCCCAGCTCCTACGTTTTTTATTTTCTTTGGATTTGTCTTGCTTTTCTAAAACCTTAGGGTACATCATTATGTTTCTTATTTAAGATTTCTGTGATTATTATTTTCTTAGAATTATTTATTTCATGTGCATGTGCATGTGTGTGTGTGTGTGTGTGTGTGTGTGTGTGTGTATGTGCATACATATGTGATCTATGATGGTTGTTAGAAAGCAGTTTCCAAGAACCTGTTCTCGTTCCACATATGGGTCCTGGGGATTGAACTTAGGGTGTCAGGCTTAGCAGCAAGCACGTGCTCTTACCCAGTGAGCCTTCTCATATATCATATATATTTTTTAAATACAGGAAATCATAGTTATACATTTTCCTTAGAAGTGCCTTTGTTATATCCCACAGACTCTGATATGTTGTGTTTTCATTTTCATTTGATTAAATGAATATTCCCTCTTTCCTGTCTTCAGTGACTCACTTATCATTTGAAAAGAGATCGTCCAATGTCCTTGTGGTTTTATCGTTTGGAGAGCTCCTCTTGGCATTGATTTCTAGTTTCATTCCACTGTAATTTCATAAGATGCAAGACATTACTTCAATTTTAAAAAGATGAAAATTTATTTTTATTTTATGTGTATGGATGTTTTGCCTGCATGTGTGTGTATGAGTGGTACCAAAGAGGGTCAGAAAAGGGAGTTACAGATGGACGTGAGCTGGGCGAGGTGGGTGCTGGGAATCAATCCTGGGTGTTTGTTGCTCTTTCATGGAACCCGTCTCTCCAGTCCCAGTTTTTTGTTTTTGTTTTTTGAGATTTGCTTTATGGCCCAAAATGTGTTGTTTTGCAGATTTCTCTCTGGGCTGAGGAAGAGAAGCTGTATGCTGCAGCAAGGCATTGGACAGCATATTCCGAAGACGTGTAAGTCCATTTGTTGTATTAGTGTAAGGTAATTGTGAAGTTCCTTTGTTAATTGCTTTTAGTCTGATGACTCATTTATTGGTGAGTGGCAAATTGAAACCGCTCACTATTATTTTATTGGTGTCTGTGTGACCCAGTAGATTTTGTCTTATGAAACTGATAGAACCAACATTTGATGCATGTGTGCATGTGGGAGCACAGTCCAGGAATGGAGTTGTGTGAGGAGAATTCTAAGTGCCTGAGAGAACACTCCAAGAAAATAAGACAAGAGTCTCGGGCCCTCAGTTTCTTCAAATGTGTGTCCATGGTGTGCTACCTCCCAGGTGTAGCAGATAGGCATGAGTTTCCTTCAGATCACTCATTATTGCTTGCTGGTGTTATTCAATTAACTGTCTAAACTACCCTTGTATGCCTCTATGGACAAACATGGTTTTGTCACATGCAGTTTGTCCTTATGTACACAGCTTGAACTCAGGAAAACTTTACTCATGGGATTTTCTTTAACCATAGTGATAAAGTTGTCTGATGCTCTGAGTAAGGTTGGCTATTGCACGAGACTTTAGTCCACCTCATTCTCCCAGGTCCCACCACCTCTAGAGCTGTGAAATATAAGTACAGTTATATCCTTTTAAAAATAGACTTCTCAAATAGCTGTATAAAGTCATGGGTTTCATTATGAAGTTATCCTACACATATACAATGTTCTTAGACCATGGCTACCCGCTTTATATATTTTTTAAATTGAATTTTTTTATTTTTTTTGAGAATTTCATACATGAGTTTTATATCTACACTTTTTTCCACCTACCACTCTTCCCCTCAAATATCTCTTGTTTCCCCTACTCTCTCTCAAATTCATGACCTCTTCTTCTCTAATTATTATATATATATATATATGTATATTTATATATCTCCTACTGAGTTTATTTAGTATTGCTTGTATGTACATATGCTTAGAGCTGACCACTTGGGACTAGATAACCAATGGGTGTGGAGTGCTCATCTCTAGAGAAAACTGATTTCCCCCTCCCAGTGCCCATGACTGCCAGTAGCTTTTGGTCTATGGGCGGGGCCTTGTGAAATTTCCCCATAAAATTAACATGTCTACTGGTGTGGTCATTTTGTAGGCATTGTTTAGGGAACCATCTGTTGAGATTTCAGGGCTGTAGCTTCCTGTCATGTCTAGAGAACACTATGTAAAATTGGTGTTCTGATGTTTCTGCTCTTAAGACTCTCCACTCCTTCTGTGACGTTCCCTGAGACTTAGCAGTAGGAGCTGGGCACCTCATGGTCACTTATTCTCTGCATTTTAACCAGTGATGGAGCTCTGTGATGGTCTCCATCTGCTGTAAAAAGAAGCTGCTTTGATGAGGGTGAGAGCTGCAGTTGCCTGCGGGTAGAAGGATAAGTATCTAGGATAGAGTTAAAAATTATATCGGGTTAGGAAAATGGCAGAGTAGACTCCTCCCTAGAGTCTATGACTTTACTAGTCACAGGTAGTTATCCTATCAGACATGCATTCCCTCCTGTTCACTGGGCTTTGAGTCTGATTATACAGCTGTTGGTTACCCCCAAGATAGAAGTGCCATCATTGTATCATTGGGTCTGTCATTATTTTATTCATAAGCTTTATAGTTGAGTGGGACTATTGATTGCTTTTTTCTCTTTACAGCTTATATAGTTTCTTCTGTTACTGTGAGAGCTAGTCCTCAGGGAAGAGACTTCCAGGTCAATTCAAGCTCGATTCTTCCAAGTCCCATGTGTGAAGTAAGTAGCGTCTTTCCTTCAAGTTCTGGAAGGCAAATAAGGGCAATGGCAATTGTCTATATTGTTTTGAAAGTCTTTCGGACTCCCTTGACCAGCAACTCAACGGTGGGTTTCCCATGCCTGGAACTAGGGTTTCTGTTAGGTAGCCATATGGTTCTTGAGGGTGGCATTATCATCCTGTGTAGTGTAACTCTATTTGAACTATATGTTTGTATACGTATCTTTTTATGCACACATATGTATATTATATGTATATATTTTTAAGTAAGCATATAAAAACATGATTTTTCTGTTATTCTCCCACGGCTCTTCCAAATATCCTTAGTGTTGTTATCCTTCTTTCCCCTGTAGTCCCCACCCCCTTCATACTACTTTCTATTGCCCTCTTGCTAGAGCTTTTGCTGTACTAAGTTCCCAACCCAGGAAGACAATGGCACTATGTCACCCATGTGTTCTTCTTGATGCACTTGTGCCTTCGCCCACATGCAGTGACCTTCGTTGTTGTCTCCCACTGATTGTGTTATGAGGGCTGCTTTGAACATGAGTGAGTTGTTCCTCTTTCCTCTTGGGCTCTATTTGTTTAGAATATAATTTTCCATGCCTTTGCTTTCAGTCTTGCTTAGCCAAGAAGCGTGTCTCTTCCAGGCAGCCAATGCTTGGATGTTGCTTTTACCCTGAATAGACAGTCTAGATTTTTTTAAATTGGAGAATTAGGACCATTTACATCCCAGATTATAATTGAAAGGTATGTGCTAATTGCTGCTAATTTGTTATTTTTCTAATATTTGATTCTTTCTTAGTTCTGCCTCTCTCTTCTTACAATGGGTTTTTTTTTTTCTTTCCTGTGTCAACCGTGCAAGTCGCCCGTGCTCACTCTGGCTGGATAGTTTATGTCAACTTGACACCATCTAAAGTCATTGGAGAGGAGGGAGCCTCAGTTGAGAAAATGCCTCCATAAGATCGGGCTGTAGACAAGCCTGTAGGGCATTTTTTAAATTAGTAATTGATGGGGGAGGGCCCTGTCCAATTGTAGGTGGTGCCATCCCTGGGCTACTGGTTTTGGGTTCTATAAAAAAAAAAAGCAGATTGAGCAAACGATGGGAAGCAAGCCAGTAAGCAGCATCCCTCCATGGCCTCTGCATCAGCTCCTGCCTCCAAGTTCCTGCCCTATGTGAGTTCCTGTCCTCTCTTCCTTTGATGGTGAAGTGTGATGGGGACCTTTAAGCTGAATACACCCTTTCCTCCTCAGCTAGCTTTTGGTCATGAGGTTTCATCACAGCAATAGTAACCCCGACTAAGACAGCACTCTACCGGCAACACTGTGCGATCCATCCCAGGACCAGCTGTGATACTCACCTCTCTAACAGCAGGCATGAAGGGGACAAAAATATCTTAAACCACAAGGTTATGAAAGAGGATTTAAAAAAACAAGAAAAAAAAATCAAGAAATGGGAAACAAAAGAAAAGTGAGAATATTGGAAAAGTGAAAAGGGAGGAAGCGGGAGGAATGTGGCAGGCAGAGGCCAATTTAAAAGAAAAATTTAAATTTCTGACTATAGAAGATTAATAAGAAGACCTCAGGAACATAATACAAAGAAAAAAAGTAAGGAAAAAAAAAAGAGGTTGGGAGAGGTGCTACAGGGCTGTCATTCTGGCGTTCAAGCAGCCGAAGAGAGGGACTGGAAGGGAGTTTATTGTTTGAGGGAGCTGACTTTTCCAAAGGATCTGAGTTCAGTTCCCAGAACCAATGAAACTCCAGCTCCACCCTGGTCTGGCCTCTAGAGGAATCTGTACATATATGTAGCTCACACGCGCGCACGTTCTTAAGTAAAAACACATCTTAAAAAAAGGAACGGAGGCAGGAGAATTATGAGTTTGAAATGTAGCTCACTACTACTGTCAATCTACACATCTGTCTGCGTCCTCGTGGGCTGTGTATCCCTTGAACAGGAAAAGCTCAGGTATTCAGATTGCCCCTTTCTCCCATTACCCGCTGAGAGTGGTTTGGAATGGGGGGTGGGCGGGGGGGGTTGGAATCGCTTTGTTCTTTGTTTCCCTGCTCACCAGGACAAAGTAGCCTGGAACCAAAGTTCCCTGGACTAGGATTTACTCAGAAACGACTAGCTTGAGGAAACCCCCTCTCCCTCCATTATCCCCCCACCTTGAGGTTGGTCTTGCACCAAAATGGCACTTCTGGATCTCAGGTACTCCATGACGATGCCCACATGGAAAGCTCGCTAACGATCTGTGCCTGATGAGGGACTCTCATCAGGTCCCGACTTTGCATTCCCATGGCCGTGCTTTCCTGAGGTCCAGTCCCTGCTAGCCACCCATGGTGTCAGCTTAGCTCTGCTTGCTTTAAAAGAAATCAAATTTTACTCTCTTCTGGGTCTCCCGCCTCAGTCCCCAACCCCATTCCATGTGTTCTTCAATGAGTTCCATTTCAGCGGCATTTTGCTGGATGGACACTGGGTCCAGATGTCGACACTGGCCAGAGCAGCATGACGATACTTGCTGTGTATTCCAAAGGGAAAAGTAATGTTGAGCCTTGTCTCCTATAAGCAGCACGCTTGGTTTCATCCCTCTTGCAATGGGTCCCAGCCACAGCATAGCACCTCTCAGGAGCCAGCTGCATCTTCTGGATCTGCGGGGTCCACACCGTCTTTCTGTTCCCCATGTTTCTGCATCACTTGTTCCCCTGGCCCCCCTTCCCCGTGCTCCCTGTTACTCCTCCCTCTGCTGCACTGCTGTGGGCTCAGGGACCACGTGCTGTGTCCTCCGCTTTGGATCAATGACCAGGCACTGTTGGTCCCTCTAAGGCCAGTGTGTCCCCTCAGTCACACGCCTCTGTGAGAACCTGTTTTCTGGTTTGGTTTGACTCCAAGTCACTGAGAGGCTAAGCTTTGATCCACCATTTTGGCTACCCCAGACTTGATACTTTTGTCTAAAATCAGAGCACTTCTCAGAGAATGGAATATTGAGTTTTCTGAACGTTGAACATATGAACTTGGGGGCATGTTGGGTATGCCAGGAGAATATGTGGGAAAACTGCACTGTTCTGGGCCAGTCTGCAAAGTGTGGTCATCCTACTTCATGCTCCCTTGTCACTTTATGTGATGACATCTCACTGGTGGTGTGGTTCCTGGAGCTCCTTTTCACCTCTGTTAGCCTCAAAATTTATTATGCTTCTTGGCTTAAATACCTAAACTCACAGTATCTCATTGGCTATTTTTTATGCATGTCAAAACTGACAGTAGATAGCCTTATAAATTAGCTCCAAATAAGAGTTGCACAATAGATGTTTTCCTTGGATCTCACTTCTTCACTCTGCTGTCTATCCAGCACACACATGACGAGCACTCAGTAGTGGGCATTGATCGGTCATTTTCTTCAATGTTCAAGGGCTCATTCTGAAGGTAAGATAAAGTGCTCAGTGTGACTGACACAATGTCCATCAAAGTCCCAGAAGACTATTTTCTAGAAAGTGCTAAATTAATTCTCAAATGCATGTGGTGATGCAAAAGAACAAGAAGATGAAATAACTTTGAAAAAAAAGACCGACTTGGAAGACAGGCAGCACACGATTCAAAACGTTGCAAACCTGTAGTTACGAGCACAATGGGATACCATGTGCAAAAAACATAAACCAAAGAAAGTCAGTGGGAGAGAACACAAAGACCCATCCATACACATATGGACAACTGATTTTAGACCAAAGATAGGTGCTTATAATTGTCGTTGAATATCCATCTCTATAAGGTACATTAAACAGCAGATGGAAAATGCCCTGTACTGCTGTGTATGCACGCTTAGTCCTTTCATATGTCCCCCTCCGCTGGAGCACATGAGAGCCTGGACAGTCCCTGGGGCTAGTCAGGAAGAGTTTTCTCGGGGAAGGGGAGGAGGGCGTGAATTGTGGCCTTCCTATATTCTGGGTGGATCAAAAGCAAAACTCATACAGAGCTGGCAAAAGAAAACTCAAAATATATTGTAGAAAAAGAAAAAAAATCTGGATTAATTCTTGATATCGCTGCCAGCAATCTGGTAAGATACATGAGGACACGGCCTTCATTGCTCTTTGCTGTCAGGGACTCAGGGTCACGACTGCTTGGGTGGAGCAAGGCAGGAGGGGTAACTTTGAAGCTCCTTGCCCTTATCAAGAGCAGGAAGTGAAGCCTCAAGGATGTTATTCCAGATTTCTCTCTGTGTTTAGTTCTGGGTCACTCTGGCTTCCCATCTACCTCTTCTGAACTTTGCCCTTCTTCCGTATCTGGGAGGCCTTGTATCATTTGAGTGGCCCAGATGATTAGCTCAGCTGCTTAGGGTGTGGAGCTATGGGAAGCAAGTCAGCAGATGGCATTTCCATATGAGCCTCTGAACTTGGCCCACAGGGTCAGCTTCCCAAGTCCTCAGATTGCCTCACTGTCTCTCCGTAGCTGGCTGGTGAATATGTGCCATGCAGAGCCTGCAACATGGATGGCACATCCACAGCCCTGCAGGACGACCCCCGTGTTAGAAGTCACTGGTAGGATTCTGGAACTGTTCATTAATCTGGCAGCACTTCACTTCAAGACTTTGTGTTTATCTTGAAGTAATTTATGAGTGACTGCGGAGTTTGCATTGTTATAAAAATTGGTTGTTGATAGTGTACCAACCTACTTGACAAACGATTCCTTGCATCAGTCTGTTGGAATGTGAAGTCATCTCAATCAGATTGAAGAACCAGGCTATGGGCCAGCAAGTTGGGACTGCAGTAGTTATTTCTTTAGAAGCTTCCATAGAGTATTTCTCACAGGCCAAGCATATGTCAGAGGCCAGGGATGTAAATCCTCATGAGCTCCATAAATGTTTCAGGCCTTTCAGAGCATTATGCTGGAAGCTAAGGGCTCAGTATTGAGACCCAATCCATGTCCCCAGGAGATGTGGGCTCAGTGCAGGACTTCTCCCTTGTTTATAACACGGGTCCTTAGCAATCTGAGGAAGCCTGCAGAAGGCTTGTTAGAGTGATGATTGTAGTGGCATTCACTCAAACACATGTGATGATGATGATGAGGGGAACCAATTATAACACTATGCAGTTGTCAAAATATTAAACAGACACATCAGTGCTAAGTGCTAAGTATTGAACATGTAAACCATGGTGCCTGGTGTTCACAGCTCCTTTTCAGGGAATCTGCCCCAGCATAGATCTTATTACAAAGATGAGGACAGGTCTCCCTGTGTTCCTTTCATCTCCTAGGAACAGCTGAATAAAAGCCAGGAAAGACCAAACCCCAAGTCTGGCCCTAAGCAACTGAGAAGTTCTGGCCAATCAGAAAAGAGCTGGAATGACAGACAGCGAATCCAAAGTGTAGGAAAGCCAAAATGGATATGATAAAGAGTTAGGTGGGGTTCCTTTAAATCTGATAGACAGAGAAGAGCTCCCCCTATGAGGAGGAGAGGAGGAGGTAACATTGAGTTGAGATCTAAAGGCTAAGCTAGCTATGGGCAAAGCCAGGGTAGTGCATTTCCGGTAGATGGGCTGTGAGGACACTTGGGAGGGATGAGTAAAACAGAAACATGGGATGACAAGGATGAGCATGAGCAGGAGAGCAGGATGCTCAAGGCTGGAAATAAGTGGTTAAGCCTTGTCTTAATTGTAGGTTAGGCCACTGTGTTGGGTGCCATGATGCTCTACACTCTGCCAGGGCCAGAGACACAGCTGTGAAGAGAGCAGACAAGCACCTTGACCTTTACAGAGCTTCTCCTGAATAGCTCAGAATGTCCTTGTGGGGAGTGACGGGGCTAGATTTTAATTCGAAGGTAATGAAGAGCCTCTGACGTGTTCAAAGCCATTTAGTGACACACTCAGATTTGCGCTTTAGAAATACCATTCTGATAGCTGTGTGGCATGAGGCAGTCAGGCACCAGAGAGATGTGAAAGAGGTGTGTGAAGGAGATGCTGCTGTTCTGGATTCAGGGGATGTGGCAGGCTGGAGATAAATGGGAAACTCCAGATACACTAAGAAGGTATGATGGGTAAGGTCAGATCATGGATGGTGAAAGACCTAGAAGGATACAATATGTGTGACCACAAGGATTAAGAGGTGTGTGTGTGTAGCAGGAATCTTAAAAGTTCTTATTAATAAATCAAACTGAGGAGATTATTGTCATGCTGGTAGATCAGAGAGACAGAAAAGCAAGCTATCTCACTCGCGGATCCTCAGCTGGTTTGTTCTCAGACTGGAGCTCTGAGTCTCATCCAGAATGGGTCTCGCTGAATTACTGCTCAAAGCCTGAATGCTAACCAGCCACATGCTAACCAGCAATGCTAACAGCAAATGCTTCTAGTTTCTTCCTCCTTATATTTTTTTTTTACCATTTGTGATTGTTAATGTTTTTTTTTTCAGATAATTTTATTCTGGAATGTAGATTAGTGTGTGCCATTTTCTGCCTTTGTTTGTGCTGTCTGTTCTCTGAAAAAATTTAAAAAAATAAAAAAAAAATAGATTAAGTCAGATATATGAAAACAAAGAACAATATGTGTGACCACAAGGATTAAGAGGTGTGTGTGTGTGTGTGTGTGTGTGTGTGTGTGTGTGTGTGCTGCGCTTGTGGTGGGGCTGATTCCCAGCATGGAAAAATGAAGAAGAAAAGGAACTGAGGGGGTGATGTTGGCATTTATTTGCTGGGCAAGGAAAGCGTCAGGAAAGACCGCTTTTGGAGAGCAAGAAATTATTATCCTTCTATCCTTGATGAAGTTTTGATATTGAGGAGACAAACATGGAAATAAGATCAGTCCATCAGCTGGCAAACTATCCAGAACAAGCCGCATGATGCCACGTTAATCAAAACCATCAGGACAATGGATTAACGCTGCAAGAATGTATTTTCCTGTCATGTCATGTGTCCAAAGCAGACAGGGTAGATCAGGGGCTTTGTCCCACAGCAGTTAACAGGCCAAGGCCACGTAGGATCCATTTAAGCCCATAGCTTAACCAAGACAGGGTAGAACTGTCATCGGTGCCCTAAGCAAAACAAAGCAACACAACACAACCCCAAACCCAAAACCCAAAGAGAGGTAGTGAATCCCATACCCAACTTCTAAATTTTAAATAAAATCCAGAAGGGATTTCTGGGGCCCCTCTTTCCATGTTTCAGCATCAAACTGGCTTTTTTTGAAAAGGGAATGGACGTCCATTTGCCCAAATCAGACTTCTCTAGAGGCAAAATGATTGATGTCACTTCTACCCACTGTTATTGGCTGAAACAGGGCTGGAGAGATGGCTCAGTGGGTAAAGGCACCTATTGCCAAGCCTGACGACCCAAGTTCTATTCCCGGACCCTCATGGTGGCCCTGCAATTTTTTTTCTCCAACTTCCACATGTACACTGTGGCATGCGCAGGTACAAACACATACACATGTGTGGATGCCCCCCACCCCCAGGCATAAATATATGCATGCTGCTTGCTCAGTCCATTTGGTGTGACTTGTATGTACATGATTTCAGGGATGGCCAATTGGTTTCTGATAACCTATTAGGGGGCTCATCCCTGGGGAAGACCGTGTCTCCTGTTCTTGGTGTTCCTTGTTGTCTGTAGTTCTTTATTTTAGGGTGGGGCCCCAGGAGAATCCCCCCTCTGTGTTAGAATGTCTATTGGTGTTATACTTGGTCAGGTCTAGTTTAGGCAGCCAATGTGGTGATAACATTATCAGATTTCTTTGTCGTTTCTGGGAGACCCACTCTCCAGGCAGATTTTCTGCTCCTTCGGCTCTTAGAGTCTTTGCACCCCCCCCTTTTCTTGATGTTCCCCAGCCTTAGGTGGAGGATTTGTGTGGGAGAACGAAATCTGATGAACTAAATGGATGACTATCTTCATTGTTAATTTGACTGGATTTAGGATCCACTAGGAAGCACCCTTCTGGAAATGTCTGTGAGGGTGTGTCCAGAGAGGGTTAACTGAGGAAGGCAGGCCTACCAGGAATGTAGGTGGTCCTTCCCATGGGCACGGGGCAGGCTGAATACGAAGGGGAAAAGGAGAAAGGCAGGCAGGGCCAGGATTCCCTGTTATTTGCTTCATGCTCTACCCCGTTCAGTGCCTGTGACTAAAGTTGGTGGTCTGGGGGGGGGGGCGATAACTGGGGTGATCATCCCCAGATGTGGTCTCATTCTGTCCCTTCTACATTGGGATTACATTTCAGCATGAATTCAAGCTACAGCAAAGCATATCTACACTTAAATCTCTAGCCGTATATATGCTCACAGCCAGGAGGTCACATGGATGCCCCCAGTTCTAATTCACAGCTCAGGTATATATTGTTTCTATTTGCATACTTACAAATCCTTCCTGCCTTCTTTCTTACATCAGAGCCCTGGTCACCCTTGACCTTCCTCCCTCTGCTTGATCTCTGACACCCAACCCCAACGTGGGCCTCCCCCTCCCACCTGATTCCCCTTGGGTGGGAACCTTACACTCACTGACTTCCTCATCCAGGTTGATGGGGACACTGCATTAGGAAAGACTTCACTCAGTGTGGTGATAACTCCATATCCTGCTGGGTAGCTGCTTTTTTTTTTTTTTTTTTTTTTTAAACTGGGACCATGTATTACTGAGAATGTCTTTCAGCCAATGATTCCCAGTCCCCCCACCCCAAATCCCTGGCCTCATGAGCCATTAATGGAATCTGTGCAGGATCTCCATGACTCTTCTCTTCCTCAGGCTCAGTCTCAAATGGATTTATTTTGGAAGGTAAATGTAAGTCCACTTACCCGTTTCAGAGTTATCCAAAGGTGAAAAAACCTATTTTTTTCCCCCCAGCAGCACAGAAATTTTTCAAATACTTTTTTGTCTTCAGACTACTCAAAGGCAGCTTTGGATAGTTCAAATTTGGCATCATGGGTACGTAAACCCAAGTGAAGAATGTGTGCTTTGCCTTGTTTGAGGCATTTTGTTTTGAGATCACTGTTTTGGATGTTTAAAAACACATGCTTGGAGCAGGGGCAGAGACTGTGTTCCTTTGCCTTTGAAATACGCTCTGCATTGTAAGGCTGATCATTTTCAGGGCCCTGAGCATTTCACGCATATACCTATCTGATTTGACATGGGAATCTACTCAGTAATTTTTACTCAGTAAATTTATTTGATATCAGCAGGGCTCAGCAGCTGTGGGCATCATGGCTGTGTACACATCAGGTATGCAGCAAATGATTGATGGGACATGTTTAATTTCATTTGCTGTGCACCACCCCTCCCTCTCTTCCTCCCTCCCTCCCCCATCTCTCCTTTCTTTCTTTTAAAGATTTATTTGTTTATATATTTATTTATTTAGTGTATTCGTATGAATGCCTTGTCTGCCTCCTGCATGGGTAATGTTTGTGCTCAGTGCTCTAGGAGGTCAGGAGAGGGCATTGGATCTTCTGGGACTGAAATTAGCTTATTGTGAACCAACAAGTGGGTGCTGGAAATTGAACCCTGGCCCTCAGCAAAAGCAACAACTTCTCTTAACCACTGAACCGTTTCTCGAGTCCCCCTCCTTGCTTTCTGGAGACAGGGTCTAACGTCACCCAGGCTGGCCTTGAGGATAGAGCTGAGGATGACTCTACCTCCTGAGTGTCGGGATTGTAGATCTGCTTTATGCAGTGCTGGCAATGGAAGCCAGGGCTCCATCCACAACACACAAGCGCTCTATCAGCTGGGCTACAGTCACAGCCCAGAACTGTCTACCTCGGTTTTGACCTGCGCTTTGTCTACGGACTAAGTAGAGCCTGTCTTCAGGTGTGTTTGTTTGTTTGTTCTTTTTAGCCTACAGGCAGAGAATGAATTGTACAGTTTTCTTTTTATTTTATCTTATTAATGACATATTTTTATTTATTTTTGTGTGTATGTGTGTGGGGGCATGCACACATGGTACAGCTCGTGTGTGGCTATCAGGACAACTTGTGGGAGTCAGTTCTCTCCTTCTGCCACGTGTGTTCATTTAAAAGTTTGCTTACACCAGAAAGCAACACTTGGAAAATACAGGTCTCAGAACACCCTGCACTGGCACACAGCACAGGACAGGGATGTATGCTAAAAGGGTGGATGGTTTTATTCAATGTTCATTTTTATCTCTTAGGTACTAGGCTCTGGGTCAGCTGCTGTATGCAAAAAGGAAAAGATGCAATTACATTTATACTTAGGTGGCGGTAAATAAGCACTTGAAAGGCATTGATTTTTAATTTTTAAATTAAAGATTTAAAAATTTTGATATTTTTGAGAATTTCATACCATGTTTATATCTTCTCCACCCCTCCTTCCCCCTAATTTTTCTGTGTGTGTGTTCATGCGTGTCTGCAGGTACACATGTGAGTGCATGCACATGGAAGCCAGAGGACAGCCTCAGGTGCCGTGTCTTGGGTGCTGTCCACCTTTGTGTTTGTGAGAGGGTCTGGGACAGACTAAGGAGGACGGCTGGCTGGGGAGCCCCAGGGAGCCTCCCGTCCCTGCCCATGCAGCATGGGCGTGCACACCTGCCTTTTTATGTGGGCGCTGTGATCAAATTCAGATGGTCCACGCACCTGCCTGACCGAGCCATTCCTTCAGCCTCCCAGACGGCAGGGATTTTTAAAACTAAGACAGAAGGAAACCCAGACAGAGCCACTAAGGCAGGACAGAGAGAAACCCGGCGGCCTGGAGCTTAAGCTTCCCATGTCAGCGTGTTTCTGCGTTCTGTCTCGTCTTCAGTGCCAGCAGGAGGCCTGGTAGAGCGTTGGCCTGGGAAGTGATCCATGTTGTGAGTTCACTGCCCTGACACCCTGCAGCATCTTGCTGTTCATCTACCTTCTGTGTGAATGAATGTTTCTTCCAGGCTTGCAGTGGCTTCCTCCTTATCATCATCCAGCTCTCAACCGTGGGGAACTTTTCCTTGTTTAGATATGTCCTTAGTTTATTTTTTTGAGAATTTCATACACATACACGATTTATGTCTAGCATAGCCACTCCCACCCAGACCCCCCTCCCCTCACAACTTTGTGTTTTCAATTTTAATAACTCATTGAGTCCAATTAGTGCTGTTCATTTGTGTGTGTGTGGTCATCATGGTTTGAAAGTGAATGTATGTGGCTCTGTTACAATAAAACTTTATTTAAGAGTACTGTGATTTGAAATTTGCATAATTTATGTGCTATGAAATGTTAGTCACCTTTTGATTTAAAAAAGTCATTGAAAATGTTTGTACTCATACCAAGTCAGAGCTGCATGTGGCTCGAAGCCTGTAACTTCCTGCTTCCTGTTCTACTACATTACCATCGGTATTACCATTTTTCATCTTGACAGTGCTGAACATGAGCTCACATTCATTTGGTATGCTTTCTTTCCCTCTTTGAACATGGTCTCCCAGAGCCCACAACTCCTTAGAGGCCACCACAGTGCTTAGCTGGAGCTGTCTTCTCCTGCCCCCACACCCTGCCCCTCCCCACAGCTCTCTCCCTTTACACCCCCCCCCCCCCCCCCCCGGCCAAAATGATAGCATCCATCTTAGGAATTCTCTGTTCACCTCGGAGAGGAAGCTGGCAAATTTGCTATTTGGTTGGAATAGGAGCCCAACTTTCAAATGGGGTGGGGGGCTGGTTTATTCTGATTAATATTAAATAAACAACTCTCGCTCTCCATCCACCACTCAATCATCCATCCACCCACCCACCCACCCCCCCCCCCCCCCCCCCCCCCCCCCCCCCCCCCCCCCCCCCCACCACCCATCCATCCACCCACCCACCCACCCATCCATCCATCCATCCACTCACCCACCTACTCATCTATCTATCTATCTATCTATCTATCTATCTATCTATCTATCTATCTATCTATCTACCTACCTATCTATCATCCATCTATCATCTATCTATCTATCTATCTATCTATCTATCTATCTATCTATCATCTATCTAGTGTGTGTGTGTGCGTGTGTGTGTGGTGTGTGTGTTTGAGCTAAGGATGATGTGCTGGTGTCTGTTCTCTCCATCCACCATGGGGGGCTGGGGACTGAAGTCAGGTTTTCAGACTTGGTGGCAAGTGTCTTTGCTCACTGAGCCCTCTAGTCAGCCCCCAGAACTTATTCTAATGACATACATTTGAGTCCAGTAATAAAGAAGAGATCCCCTTCTATAAAGAGCATGAGAGACTTGACTCCGGGTAGATGAGACCATTAACAGCAGCAGAGAAATCAGTTCTATGTAGTCAATCTAGGGGAGGCAGACACGGTGTGCCATCTAGGGCGATGGCACTCATAGCAGAGAGGTAGCAGGGCTGTGACAGGCAGATTTCATACTTGTGGCTCCTTTATAAGACCAGGTCCTGTCCTCAGTGCATGAACGGGCAGTTTGGAATCTGGGGCTTATGCAGGGACACTTGGCTCAGCCTGGGAGGAGGGGACTGGACCTGCTTGGACTGAATCTCCCAGGTTGAACTCA